>NC_089805.1:39594419-39599419 GCF_029633855.1 Hoplias malabaricus
CTCCTCAATCACACCACTACAATTTAAAAGACGCATTTCTGCATTTGCCCGCAATTGTAGACCTCCCCTTTAAGGTAGTGTTAAACCTACAGGCAGCTCACCTCTCTGTAATCAAATTTTCCCATTTAACAACTGTCCTATTCTAGTCAGGTGTGCTTAAACTTGGCAAACCTTCAGAATGAAAAGCTGAAGAGAGAAGTACATGTGTTGTTTAAAGGAGTCTAGAGGAAGACAACAGGTATCCAGCTGTAGTTCAAGTGTCGGTCTCAAAACCTAGTGAGCATTCTGCATAAAAGGAATTAACATCTTAATATGTGCACTCCTAACAATAAGGTCGGCTCACAGACTCCCAGAAACCATGCTGCAGGACCCCAGGGCGTTACGCTGAGGTGAAGAGGAGGTGGTTAGGGTTAGGTTTAGGGTTACTGTTAATGTTAGGACTACAATTAAGTTTAATTTCATGGTTAGGGGCAGGTTTAAAGCTTATTCTCATGCTCTGTAGGTGTCAGACATTCCCACGTACGGCCAAGGAGTGCAGCCTATATTTCACGCACATTTTACAAACCCTGTGAATGTTCTGTTCAAACACACATTCACACACATGCAGTAATCTTTTCACCAGCTTAATACTCACTCAAAGCTGGTGACTGGGTAAGTATTTCCACAGCTCTTATGCAAGTTTATTTAATAATGGGGAGGTGCCTCTAAGAAATAGAGACACACACACACACAAAATTCCCATCAGAAATCTGCCAGAATGTGGAGGCAGTCGTGGCCTAATTAAGAGAGGAGCAAGCTTGGTACTGAAAAGTCACCGGTTCCATTCCCATGACCAGCAGAATCATCCACAGCTGAAGTGGCCTTGAGTAATACACCTAGTCCTTGAAAAACACTTCCCCGGCACAGACGATGGCTGCATGCTGCTCTGTATGTGTGTGTTTTCACTTTCTTGCTCTGGAACGACTACCCAGTAAACATTTAGCCGTTGATTCAACGTTGAAATAACGTAATGACTGCCGTCTAATCAACGTTCTCTTAAGGTTGAAAATGAAAGTTGAAAAGACGTCCAAACACAGACATTGAAAAGACGACTATTAGACGTATTTTGGACGTCCATTGACGTTATTAATTGGTCCTGAAATAAATTACTTGTATAAATCGCGTTTTGGACGTCCACTGGCGTTATCGATTGGTCACCACTTAACTAACTTATTAAGATGGATTTTGGACATCCATTGACGTTTAAAATATGTCCTTGACGGACAGACTACTTTTAGACCTATTTTGAACGTCCAGGGACGTTCCTTGTTTACTGGGAAGACTACTAATATAAATCTATGATTGTGAGAGACATAGGCTTTAATTGTTAGCACCATTAGTGACACACTCAGGCCAATAAACTATAACCAGCCAAATGTAAGAAAGATGAGGGATGTCTAAAGTAGTTTAAAATGGCTGATTTAACCCTGAGCCACAGATGTGCACAGACCTTAAATTCCTTTTCTCCATTAATCGCAATTCCTTTTTGACTGAAGTGGAGTTAGCTTTACTCAATACACCACCGGGATCATCTGGTTTCACTTCCTCCTCCCACCCCCTCCACTTATCACAAAGTGAAAAGCCTAACTCCACAGTGTTGTATTTCATTTGAAAACCTAGCGTGGTATGAATAGGTAGAGAGCGGACATGGTACACTAAAGTTTAAACTCCTCCGTGAGTGACTGGTATTCAAAGTGTTTTAGTTGGTGGTTGTGCTAATATGGCTAGTCTCATATTTTAGCCTTGGTTATATGTGATTCAAACGCTTCAGTTGTTTACATATGAATAAAATGGTTTCTGTCTACATAACTCTTCCCAAAGTGAATGGAAAAACAGTGGTAACAGTGGGTTCATATTTCATTGTTTCCAGTCATTTCAAAGCACCAGATCATTGTATCAACAATAGCTCTGTGCACTGCTCGATACCACTAGCCCTGACCTTAATTACGTCATGCCATCTTGGAGCTAATTAACATAATGGCAGATTAAAAAAAACACCCAAATACAATACCCTACACCCCCGACACACACTCTCTCACACACACACACTCATGCCAGTCTGTCTGCCTGTTGTTTGTCGATTGTCATTGTTTATTTGTTTGCCTCCTTTTGCTCCTTTATTTTCGCCAACCAAAGCCCCATCTGCTAGACTGTAGCTGCGCTTGAGTATTTTAATTCACATCTTCAGATACCATCTGCCTACCCCTCACATACACACACACACAAACACACACACATATAGACACACACTCTCCCCGATCCTAAAACATGATCCCACGAACATCACCTGTCCCTGATATTTAGAGCTGGATACCTGTTACACCCCAGCATCTGTTCCCCTGTACCCTTCACCAACTCCAGCACACGCTGCAGTCTGGAGGTCCACACAGGCATGAAATTAAAGCCTGAACCAAACCTGTACCATGACCTGAATCGTGCCTTGACCGATGCTGCTAAATTAAATTTAAAGCTCAAACCCAACACAAACGCAGCCCACAATCACAGGCATGGACTTAGAAACACAGTTTAAACCAGATACAGTTTAGTAGCTAAAGGCTGTTATATAGACTTACTCTTACACAATGTAACATATATACTACATGAACCTGACCCATGAAAATCTGGCTCAGACTCAGACCAGTCCTGATCATGGAGTAGCGTGTCCTGGATGAACTGGACACTGTTTGATGTAAACCACTGCATTGTTGCAAACTCTGCATGTACATGACTGGAAGACCAGCGCAGTGGCCAAGCGGCTTCCCATTGCTAAGTATAGAATGACGTCAGCGGTGGTCTATCCAAGTGTATCTATGGTAACACGGGATCCTGCTAGGTTATTTTTGCATCTGAATTGATTTACTAAGCACACCACCAATAAACCAAAGGCAGTTATTCCTTTGTGAGAATGAAAGTTGTTTGTTTGTTGGAGACAAGGACATGTTCTGAGACTGATCAATTAGCGGCTGGTTTTGCCGCATTGGGAAGATGTGGGGTAACAGAGCCCTCAGGCCCCAGAACACCTCAGAACAGCAGACTTATTACTCCACTCCCATGTATCCTAATCATTTTTTCCTGACAGGATTTCATTAAGAATCAATCTGTTGTACAGCAGGCCGAGCCAAAAACGGCATGGGAGTATTGTCCAGGCGGGGTCGCTTTATCATATAAAAATATTAAACATGTTATTTAGTTAAATCCATGATTTTTCAAGCCACGTGTTGTGGACACATTCTATTTCAGACAGGGCTTTTATGATTTTTTTGGAGAATGACACAGACTCAAAACAAGACACAAGACACAATGGGAGGACATTTTGGTCAAAATCGAGTTGAGTCTTGGTTTTTATCGTAAAAATAAAAAAACACTTTCTTCCTCACATCCCTGATCCATGGGACAGATTTGTATGTGAACTATCCACAATACCTTTCAGAGAATGATTCTAAATCAATTGCGCTAAAGACTAAACCTATTGACCGATTAGGAATTGACTCCCAAAGAACTGATTCGTTGACTGACTGGGAGTCTGAATCAACTCTTGGCCAGTGATTCAGGGAGTCTGAATCTTGGAGTCGACTCTGTCTTAGTTTGCGAGTGCCTTGTGCAGTGCACTTTAAACTTAACACAAAGACAAAGCTTTGATTCATTTCTAAGTGAATCATATTACTATGATCCTCTGTAAACAGTGGATAAATCATGACTCCTTCCTGATTTTATCTATTTAATTATGGCTCTGCCACTGGGTAAGTCTATCTCTGTGAGCTCTGTGAAGGTAAAGGTAGCTGGAGCACAGCCAGAGAACGGTCCATGAACCTTTCATTATATCATTCAAAATTGGGAAAAGTTTTGTCCTCTGTTTTTTGACTGTGGGATTAGAAAAGCAAATAATGAAAGGTATGCAGAGCAACTATCAACATTTGTGAGCATCTTCACAGAAAATAAAGCCAAATATTGCTTAAAACGCCCAGATCTGGCAACCATATGAATAGCCCTGGAGGCCATGAAGCAAACTAATATGGAATATATGAAGGGGATATGAAGCAGAGCGGCACGGTGGCGCAGCAGATAGGTGTCGCAGTCACACAGCTCCAGGAACCTGGAGGTTGTGGGTTGTTTCCCGCTCCGGGTGACTGTCTGTGAGGAGTGTGGTGTGTTCTCCCTGTGTCTGCGTGGGTTTCCTCCTGGTGACTGTCTGTGAGGAGTGTGGTGTGTTCTCCCTGTGTCTGTGTGGGTTTCCTCCGGGTGACTGTCTGTGAGGAGTTTGGTGTGTTCTCCCTGTGTCTGTGTGGGTTTCCTCCGTGTGCTCCGGTTTCCTCCCACAGTCCAAAAACACACGTTGGTAGGTGGATTGGCGACTCAAACGTGTCCGTAGGTGTGAGTGTGTGAGTGAATGTGTGTGTGTTGCCCTGTGAAGGACTGGCGCCCCCTCCAGGCTGTATTCCCGCCTTACGCCCAATGATTCCAGGTAGGCTCTGGACCCACCGTGACCCTGAATTGGATAAGGGTTACAGATAATGAATGAATGAATGAATGATATGAAGCAGTCCCTCAATACTTTACAACCCCGAATTTCGTATATCGTTAATTGACACAGTGTCACAAAAGAAGAAGGCACTTTTTGGAAAATGGTTCCTCTGTTGTTGCAATGCAAAGCCTGTAACAACAGAGGTACCGTTTTTAGTGTGATATAGAACCCTTTTCTAAAAAAATGCTGTATAGAACCATTCATATCACATCATAGCAATAATGCAAAAGGTCCTTTAAGAGGTCTGGGTTCTACATAGAACCATTGCCTTTAATGATGAACCCTTAGAACCATCATTTTATATTGTGATATATTTACAATGATTATTGTGGGGAACTAATTTTCCAGTTCTTTTCCAGAATAGAGGGATCTGCCACTGTGATTCCTGCCCATGACTCAGCACCATGTTCACTTTTCCCATCACCTCAAGGAATGAGAT
>NC_089805.1:39604419-39609822 GCF_029633855.1 Hoplias malabaricus
GTGTGTGCATGTGTCCCTGTGTAGGAACCTAATTGGCTGATCTAATTTGCACCTCGCAAGCCCTAAAACCATTCCATTCCAGTCTAATCAGTCTGAATAATTCTACAGGGGTTTCTTAAGGTACTCCATCAATGTTTTATTCCAAACCCCACTCTTCTGTGCCCCTGTATTAAGTCAATCTCTACACTTTTATAATGTTCTAAATCTTTCAGACAAACATCAGTGCTGCTGGAATGAGCAAGAGGCAATGGATACTCAAATCACTCCAGGTTTGCTTCATATGCAGTTTGTGTGTGTGTATGTGTGTGTGTGTGTGTGTGGGTGTGTGTGTGTGGGTGTGGGTGGGTGTCTTATGAGTCTTCATATTGTTGCTTCTACCAGCTGTATTCTATTATAAAGTGACCCTGAGTTTGAGAACTGTATTTAATGATGATGATGATGATGATGATTATATATATATATGAAAATACTATTGCTATTATAATTGTTCCATGTTCGTTGCTTTCTCAAGGGGGCAACACAGCAGATCACCCACCAACCCCCGGACCCGTGGGCCTGGAGCTCTGCGGGAGTGAAACCATACTGCTATTTTTTTTAATTATTTTTACAAAGATGGGGTCACCAGTCTGTTCTAGTACATTTGATAACATTAGCAACATTCATTCATTCATTCATTGTGTGTAAGCATTTATCCAGTTCAGGGTCGCGGTGGCTCCGGGGCCTACATGGAATCACTGGGCGCAAGGCAGAAACACACCCTGGAGGGGGTGCCAGTCCTTCACAGGGCAACACACACACTCACATTCACTCACACCTACTGACACTTCTGAGCAGCCAATCCATCTACCAACGTGTGTTTTTGGACCGTGGGTGGAAACTGGAGCACCCGGAGGAAACCCACGCAGACACAGAGAGAACACACCACACTCCTCACAGACAGTCACCCGGAGTAAACCCAAGCAGACACAGGGAGAACACACCACACTCCTCACAGACAGTCACCCGGAGGAAACCCACGCAGACACAGGGAGAACACACCACACTCCTCACAGACAGTCACCCGGAGGAAACCCACGCAGACACAGGGAGAACACACCACACTCCTCACAGACAGTCACCCGGAGGAAACCCACACAGACACAGGGAGAACACACCATACTGGATACTCAGATAAGGGGGCGGGCCTTTTCTTTAAATATAAAATCATATCTATCATATCATATATATAAAATGAGTTAGCTTTCCAGAATCAACATAAAGCTCACATACTGTAGCTGGGATCAGATTTCATAGCACAGATGCCTTTAGGGTAGATAGGATGATTGTATTTCCAAAAAGCAGGAGAAACCAAGCATTGTGTTTTGGAGCTATTACCAGTGACTGACACTAGAAATTGGAATCTAATGTGTCTCGGAGATGTGGCTCTGGAAGCTGCAGTAAGGACAGGGGAAAGGGCAGCAGAGGGCAGACGGTCAGTAAACTGGCTGCAGATGAAAATCTTTGTAAACATGTGGCGCAGGAATGTGTAGCGCTTTGGTAGCAAACAATAATGTATGTGACATTGCAGCAGTAGTGAACTCTGTGTGAACCATGGTGCCATAGCTTTGTGAATGCTTTAACTGAATCAGCGTGCCAGCTATTCAGTGTTGCATAAGCCAGTCTGGTGTGTGAAATTACTACCAGCAATAAACAGGCTTTCGTATAGAGCAAGGCTAGACGTCTTTCAAAAACCATTATTCCACTAGCGCTGCTTCTTTCTGGTTCAGTTTATATTCCTCTCTTCTATTCTGCAGTATAGATAAACATTTCCAGTATCTCTGGGGCAATGAGGCAGAGTTTGTCCCCCTTTGCTTCAGTAAAGGCTTTACATTTTAAATTTGGGGTGAGGATTTGATGGAATTCCGCTACAGGAGGACAGGTACTGATATTGTAGGATGTAACAAAATGCTGAATTGCTTGGGTTTTTTTTTTACCACTCTTCCCAATGATTTGCACTGAGCGTGATTACTTTAGACACTAGCACAGCTTCTTCACAGCTTCCCATTTTATTGCAGGCTTCTTTATGGCAATTATAAATCTATGTGCTGAACTGATTTTGCATCCACTGTGGTTGCTTTGCAACTTGCTAAAATAAAAAGGGCAATCTAAAGGCACTTCATCTGACATTGCTTCTTTTATAGGAGGACTACTCAAAGTTTGGGCTGCTGGCAAAATTCACATCCTTGCAGATGTGTAACTTGGCCCTAAAGAGGGTTCATTCATTCATTTATTCATTATCCATAACCTCTTTTCTAATTCACAGAGGTCACGGTGGATTCGGATCCTACCCGGAATCACTGGGCGCAAGGCTCCTACACTGAAGGGGGCGCCAGTACTTTACACGTTCGTTCATTCATTCATTCATTCATTCACTGTCTGTAACCACTTATCTGGTTCAGGGTCGTGGTGGATTCGGATCGTACCCGGAATCACTGGGTGCAAGGCTCCCACCCTGAAGGGGGTGCCAGTCCTTCACACATTCATTCTTTCATTCATTCATTCATTCATTCATTCATTGTCTGTAACCCTTATCCAGTTCAGGGTCGTGGTGGGTCAGGATCCTACCCGGAATCACTGGGCGCAAGGCGGGAACACACCCTGAAGGGGGCACCTGTTTCGATCATTCGGTACATTTAGCTGAGGTTTGAGGATGTGTTGGCCTAACCCATCAGTTTTCTTAACTCAATAGCACAATTCTGCTTTACTCTCTGTAACAATTTGAAGGATGTATGCTTCTGGTTGTTTTCAATGGAGCAAAACCAATACATAACAAATTCCGTATATTCATTCATTCATTATCTGTAACCCTTATCCAGTTCAGGGTCCCGGTGGGTCCAGAGCCTACCTGGAATCATTGGGTGCAAGGGGGGAATACACCCTGGAGGGGGCGCCAGTCCTTCACAGGGCAACTCACACACACACACTCACACATTCACTCACACCTACGGACACTTTTGAGTCGCCAATCCTCCTACCAACGTGTGTTTTTAGACCGTGGGAGGAAACCGGAGCACCCGGAGGAAACCCACGCGGACACAGGGAGAACACACCACACTCCTCACAGACAGTCACCGGAGGAAACCCACGCGGACACAGGGAGAACACACCACACTCCTCACAGACAGTCACCTGGAGGAAACCCACGCAGACACAGGGAGAACACACCACACTCCTCACAGACAGTCACCCGGAGGAAACCCACGCAGACACAGGGAGAACACACCACACTCCTCACAGACAGTCACTGTAGGTCCCTGGAGCTGTGTGACTGCGACACTACCTGCTGCGCCACCGTGTATTCAGACAGAATATCTCTCTAAATATCTCTTTGTCGTTGCTAATGCTCTTGTTTCCCTCCATCTTTGTGGAGTATGTCTGCGTGCCTGCATCAGCGCCTGAGGACATGATGGTGCATATGTTGCTTCGGGGAAAAAGAAGAAAATACGTTTGAATAATGAATAGATACTGGAAAACAAAACACCCGATTTAGCCATGGTATTGGAGGAGATGCACTGTAAATTTGCCTGCAAATTAAACCCGACGCAGCTTGAATCCACCGGTGCAGTCGCATCACAGACATGTGTGCTGAACCACCGATGTGAATCGGTGAATCTCCCCATCCCTAGTGTGACTGCGACACTACCTGCTGCACCACCGTGCCGCCCAACAGAGGGTTAATTAAAGATAGAATAGAACTTACATGCAAAACACCAGTATTTTAGGCCTGCTAAAAACATACAACTGGCCTTCTACACTGCTACACTCAGGGAATAATCTAATTTGTATTTTATTACACTGAGTATTTACACTGTAATTACATTTCTATTACCATAGATGAGTCAAACTTCTAAGAGTAAAACATAGACATTCTTGAAATACTTATCTCTTTATGTCTGCACCCTCAGACAGAGCTGGGCAACAGGGTCCAGGTCAGAGAGACTGGGCTGGACTGTGAATGGACCACAGGGAGGTTTAACCTCAGAGTCCAAAGGGATTCCCTGTTCTGGTCACGGCTCCACACAAACACACACACCACCATGAGTCATTCCATGAGTGCCAGTGGTCTCCCTCTCTCTCTCAAACACACACACACTCACACTAACACACACACTCTCTCACACACTGCCTCACTTTCTCCCGCACCCTCAAATCCCAGACCAAACATTCAGCTCATGCTTTCGGGAGGTTGAGAAAGCCATGTTTGTTATGATGGACAGTCTTCGGGACACAGTGAACCGCAGAGGTGTCGGAGAATGGAGAGGGACTACTGCAGGAGCAGTAATAAACACAGGATCACACAATAAACAAACAATCGTGACAAATAACAACCAGTACACCTAGAGTAATAAACATCAGAGTATTTGTAAACACCTGCTCCGTGGGTATTATCTGAACAGTACATAACTGTCTCCCACAGAACTAGGGTAGGTTACTTTGTGTTGGCGGTATGATCCACTCACACCAGCACAACACACATTAACACACCACCAGCACCGAGAATGATCCGTACCTGCTCTGTGGTGGTCCAATGGGGGGGTAATCCAGAGTAACAACAAGCCATAAATACAGAACTACAAAGTACTCCTGTATGGTCAGTGGGGCTGAAAGGATGGACAGTGAGTGGAGGAACAAATCTGAATTACATGGCTGAGTGGTGTATAATGTAACTTTAGGGATAAATTTGTAATTATTATTTAATTTCAGTTGTTGTTTGCTCCAAATTTCTTAATTATATTCCAATGATTCGACCCATATTTTGTGTAATGAAATTTGGACTCTGTTTCAAGGACACTTTGGAAAACACCAATTTAATAGAATATAAGAAGTGTGTACTGTAAAAGAACTGTATATAATAATATCTCTAGAGCTCAGGGAATGGAAATAAAAGGCATGTGTGACACAAATGAGTGAGTAGATGATTCTCCAGAGAACAATATTTGATGGCCTTCTGTTAGCTGAACAAATGAAGTCTTAAAATATGGCGAAGGTCACAGTTATCTTCTCTTTCTCTCTCTCTCTCTCTCTTTCTCTCTCTCTCTCTCTCTCTCTCTCTCTCTCTCCCTCTCTGTCTCTCACTCTCTCTGTCTGTCTCTCTCTCTCTCTCTCTCTCTCTCTCTGTCCCTCTCTCTCTCTGTCTGTCTCTCTCTCTCTCTCTCTATCTGTCTGTCCCTCTCTCTCTCTCTCTCTCTCTCTCTGTCTGTCCCTCTCTCTCTCTCTCTCTGTCTGTCTCTCTCTCTCTCTGTCTGTCTGTCTCTCTCTCTCTCCCTCTCTCTCTCTCTCTCTCTCTCTCTCTCTCTCTCTCCCTCTCTGTCTCTCACTCTCTCTGTCTCTCTCTCTCTCTCTCTCTAATCTGATAGAGTGTGT
>NC_089805.1:39614073-39659073 GCF_029633855.1 Hoplias malabaricus
ACACACTCTATCAGATTGGCAATTAACCTCGAGCGAATGAGCATCTTCCCAGGAAGGCACGGCCTTGACCAGGCAAACAGGGGACAAAGGTCACTCTGCATCCTAATGACCCGTTCTGCTATGAATAGAGGTTTCTACAAACATCTCGAATACATCCAAACTCTATCTAAACACACTTTAACAAGGCCTGGTGGTTTTATTTTAGACATATAGTGTTTACAGAACATTTTGGGCCACTCTTCAATGTTTCATGTGAGTGTTTTGGTTGGTCTGCAATAAAGTAACTCATTAAAGACTACACAGGGGTTGTTTTTACAGGGAAACAATATCACACATAAACATCCTTGACAGTGTTATGTTGGGAACAATGTTGCGCATAAATATTTGTGGCAGTAGTATCTTTCGGAGTAATGCTGCATGTTGTGTTGTCAGAAATCATCAGCTCTCCAGGTCTCCGTTACATATCCAGAGTTTAACTAACTTCTGCAACATTGCCCTGAGATCAGCCATGGAGTGGGTTTTCTACTCTCTTCCAAAAGGTACACAGTGCATTTTCTGTAGTGCTAAGCCCAGAGAATCAAGAGCAGAGGCTCTATTCTCTTCATTGAAGCAACACAATGACTTTGAAACCCCTACATTTGCCTTAAAGCACATTTGGGCTGAATGTGTTTTATTGCATGATTTTAAGAACAGTTTGGAAATGAAAGCAATATGAAAACAATATTTAGGTTAGACCTGCCCTCAATAAGCACCACTTAATGGACCTCCATGAATATTTCACATTATTTTAGTTACTGACAGATATAAGTGTGAATTAAAATGAAAATAGCAGCTTAATTCACTTTAAAACTGACAATTTTATTAAATTGACGGAAAAACCCGAGCTTCTACGGAAATTCTTGAACGCACCGTGACGTCACTGGTGGACAACAGCTGAACAACGCCACGGTAAAACACTGTTATGACTGACTGTTATGACAGTATCTAGCTAAATAACCAACATTATTCATGACAATAACCTAGCAATAAGCTAAATGTAGAGGTACCGTTATTCTTGTAAATGTGATCGAAGTCGAACTCGAATTCATCCGACACTATAAACCTCCGTAATGCAGCTACGTAGCCGAGTATAATCTGAGCACCGAGTTTAGCGAGTCAAGCTAACGTTAACTAACACCAACTAAAACAGGCGAAGTGAGTGTCCTTACCCTGTTTACCTCCATGTTACAGAGGCTCTTGAACACCTTTCGTTGGTGTCCTTACATGCCCATATTGTTGGAAAAGCGCCAGTAAAATGAGCTACAGATAACGGAGTGAGCGGATGGTCCTTTACAAAGTGCCAGTTTAAAGTGGACAAACTTAGTCCATTTTCTGAATATTTTGGGATCTTTGGGCCATTTGTTCACAGATGTCCCACTGTACATTGAATGATTGCAGCCAAAAACAACACACCTTTTCGTCATTTTGCATTAAATTAAGTGCAACTTCTAGAGTTGTTGTCCACCGTCTACGTCACAGGCAAGACGCCTATTAGAGTTTCCGAACACCGTTTGGGGGGGACCAACGGTCTTTTAAACCTTATTCCTTTAATTAGTAAGAAATAACATGTATTCTGACTATCAATGAACACAAGTTAGGAACTCAAACTCCACTGTATTTATTTGACACTTTCATAGAGCTGGTGCTTAGCCTTTAAATTCACAACTGTCAATGCCCTCAGGCATCAGTGTTCTCTTACCCAGCATGTATTAAGGAAACACTCCATATAACACTGGGTAAAAAGAAATTCAACCAAAATATTACTTTTGAGATTTGTAAAACCCTTGTACACAATATTTTCACGATCACTTACCAAGCTTAATGGACACTTTACGCCAGGTTGCTTTTACAGTTCGTAGGATATTTCTGATTCATGTAGAACTTGTCCTGTTGGTTTGTGGGGGGTTTTCCATGGTGGACAAATATTCAGCTGAGAGACTTTCCTTCCTGGAAGTGATGTTTGGCTGTAGTCAATAGCCACAAGCCAGGGACCTGCCCAGTGGAGTGATGGGTTGATAGCCAAAACCCAGGGATTTGCTCACCATGGTGGCAGTGTTATTAGCCATAAGCCATGGACATCCTCACCAGGACGGGGAAGCCTGACTGGGCCACCAGCCTTGGACAGGTAGTGACCAACAATAGTGAGATTTCTGAAGGACTTTTTTTTTTTGGTGTGTATAAATTGTCTGATGTGGATCTCAAATGTGCTGTTACACATGCTATTTTTCCTTTCTTGCTCTTCATTATACTTCTTTCTTGCTCTTCAATATATATATATATATATATATATATATATATATATATATATATATATATATATATATAATTTTTTTAATGGACAAATACACAACATCTGCACTTAAGGAGAAATTTCCAATTCTTACTAAATTAATTTACTTAGCTATATATTTATCTGTCTTTGTTCGTATGTCTTTTAGAGTCTCTGTGAAATGTGTGGCAATAACTAATTCAATATTTTGGTTGCTATGAGTGGCTTCCTGTCATGTGTGTGATACAGCCAGAGAGAGCATAGGGTAAACGCTGTTGATTGTACCCCTCTCTCACTCTCTTTGTCTCTCCGTCTCTCTCTCTCTCTCTCTCTCTCTCTCTCTGATGGACATAGAAGGTGCTCATTATAAAGCCTTGGCCTGTACAAATGCTAGTGTGAGTGTAAGATACAATCACTGTTTGTTTTGGTTATGAAATGGCCAGAGTCTGGAATTTACTGGAAAAACAAATGTGAACTGCGCAAGGCTGAGAAAAACACGTGCGGCTTTTTCAGGTTGTTTTTCTTTCTCCCTGTGGTCATGGACACTAAGAATCTAGAACATGCTTGCATTAACACACACAAACACACCATAAAAAAAAAGGCTGAGCGGTATATTGGATTATTGCAGATTATCTGGAGTGGCCAGTTAAGACGTCAAACTGACAATAAGCTCCTCATACATGCAGTGATGGAGCAGCCAGCACAGGCAAATCCCGTCTCTTTAATTTTGTTAGCTAGCTAAGTGCTGCAATATACGAAGCCTGCCTCCTCCACTTAGTTCCACTGTAATACAGTAATGCAAGATAAAGGGGGGCTGGGACTCGTTTTGATTGGTTTAAAGTATTGGTTGATCTGAAACACACATGATAACATACACAAGAGTGTTTTTATTAGCGCTAAAGCTGCTGTGCTACAGCTAACCCAACAATAACCAATCAAAAATCTGATTATAAGAAATTATTTAAAAAATACTTATTTTAATTAATGTAAAAGTACAAAATGTGCAAATAATTTAAATATATACCCTGACTGTTTATAGTGAACAATAAATGGTTGAACATTTATTTAAATTACTTTAGAAAAAATTAATTGAATTAAAGTTACTATTTTGGGCGGCACGGTGGTGCAGGAGGTTAGTGTCGCAGTCACACAGCTCCAGGGACCTGGAGGTTGTGGGTTCAATTCCCACTCCGGGTGACTGTGAGGAGTTGATGTGTTCTCCCTGTGTCTGCGTGGGTTTCCTCCGGGTGACTGTCTGTGAGGAGTTGATGTGTTCTCCCTGTGTCCGCGTGGGTTTCCTCCGGGTGCTCCGGTTTCCTCCCACAGTCCAAAAACACATGTTGGTAGGTGGATTGGTGACTCAAAAGTGTACATAAGTGTGAATTTGTGTGTGTGTGTGTGTTTGTTGCCCTGTGAAGGACTGGTGCCCCCTCTAGGGTGTATTCCCGCCTTGCGCCCAATGAACCACCGCGACCCTGAACTGGATATGCGGTTACAGATAATGAATGAATGAATGAATAAAATTACTATTTTATATATATTATAATTATAACTATTATATTATATTTCATATATTAATTTTTTTGGACATATTTTATTTGTTCAAGTCACTTTATTATAAACCTCTTCATTGTAGACTGATTTTTGTCAGTGTACAGTAGAGCCCCATCTAAGTAAACTGGTGACATGAACTCACTCCACCAGTATGTGTTATCTCTATGGTTGCCATAGCAACAGGACATCTCAATGTCTTTCAACAACTTTCAACAGCAAATATCCACATGTATGTCCTCTGCTTTGTCATGTATGATGTTCATTCATTCATTCATTCATTCATTCATTCATTTGTCTCCTGTAATCCTTATCATCTTACTCAGGGTCAAATCACTGGACTGAAGACATGAACACACCCTGGACAGGGAGCCAGTCCACGCAGGGTGGTTCTGAAACTTGGACAATGTAAATATTCATAGGGAATATGTTTTAAAGTATTCCCCGCCAACCCCAGTCTCGGTCAGTGCCACTGCTGTGCTGAGGATGGTCCAGCACTCTAACAGTTGGTCCGCACAGGCCCTGGGGTCAGAACCCTGACCAACCATAAATAAGATTGACCACACATAGGCTTCTCTCCGAGACTGCACACTGACTGTAGTGGAATATAAGGTCGAGTATCAGTAGGTGGCCAGTAAGTGGAGGTATGATATAATTCTAATAAAGTCATTCTAATAAAGTTGGATAGTTAAAGGCCAAGTAAATACACACACACACACACACACACACACACTCATATTCCAAAACCTCCAGAGACTCATGCTGGGAGGTTCTTATTTAGTAAATACACAACAGTATTCACTGCCAGAATGAATCACCCATTCATTGCACATTGCTGAGAGTTATTTGCTATGAGCCATACTGTATGTGGTTAATTTAGCATCCAATTAGAGTTGAAAAGTGCTTGTCCTAGGCCAGGCCAGGGATAATGAGGTTCTGGTGCTGAAGGACAGTCAAAGACCTCGGCGACAGAACTAAAATTGTGGTCATTATTCTTCATTTCCTTTTACACTTACAGCCAACCTTCATAAAGGGCACTCTCTCTGAGAGACAGTGTGAGCGAGAGAGAGAGATACAGAGAGACAGGGCTCTAAGAGGAAGGTAAGTTCCCAAACCAGCAGCCAAGTTATTAGTCATGCAGCAATGTTTGGGTCACATTCAGTAACCCCATGTTTCCTAATGCAAAGTGTTTGTAAAGTGTATGTGAAAGTGTCACAGAGAGAGAGAGAGAGAGAAGGCTGAGTGTGAAATAAGTTCCAGAGCAGATCTCAGTTTTTCACTTATGCAACAATGTCTGGGTCACATTTACAAACCCAGCCTGTAAGTTCCGAATGTTATGTCATGAATCAGTCCATTGAACTGTTCACGCAGCCCCCGGTTAACTTTATTACCATTTGATGGCCATGTCAGAGAGTCTGAGGTCTGGAGTCTCTAAAGTCTAGAAGAGCGTGTCAGCTCTAGAATGTGATACAGAGGTCTATAGAAGAATGTGTGAGATCAAATTATACTATTTGATGTTTTCAATATAGTCATTCATTCATCATTTATTGTCTGTAACCCTTATCCAGTTCAGGGTCGCGGTGGGTCCGGAGCCTACCTGGAATCACTGGGTGCAAGGCAGGAACACACCCTGGAGGGGGCGCCAGTTCACTGGGCGACACACACTCACACCTATGGACACTTTTGAGTCAGCAATCTGCCTACCAAATTGTGTTTTTGGACTGTGGGAGGAAACCGGAGCACTCGAAGGAAACCCACACAGACACAGGGAGAACACACCACACTCCTCACAGACAGTCACCCGGAGGAAACCCACACAGACACAGGAAGAACACACCAAACTCCTCACAGACGGTCACTTGGAGGAAACCCACACAGACACAGGGAGAACACACCAACTCCTCACAGACAGTCACCCGGAGGAAACCCACACAGACACAGGGAGAACACAGCACACTCCTCACAGACAGTCACCCGGAGGAAACCCACACAGACACAGGGAGAACACACCACACTCCTCACAGCCAGTCACCCGGAGGAAACCCACGCAGACACAGGGAGAACACACCACACTTCTCACAGACAGTCACCTGGAGGAAACCCACACAGACACAGGGAGAACACACCACACTTCTCACAGACAGTCACCTGGAGGAAACCCACGCAGACACAGGGAGAACAAACCACACTCTTCACAGACAGTCACCTGGAGGAAACCCACGCAGACACAGGAAGAACACACCACACTTCTCACAGACAGTCACCCGGAGGAAACCCACACAGACACAGGGAGAACAAACCACACTCCTCACAGACAGTCACCCAGAGGAAACCCACGCAGACACAGGGAGAACACACCACACTTCTCACAGACAGTCACCCGGAGGAAACCCACACAGACACAGGGAGAACAAACCACACTCCTCACAGACAGTCACCCAGAGGAAACCCACGCAGACAGAGGGAGAACACACCACACTCCTCACAGACAGTCACCCAGAGCGGGACTCGAACCCACAACCTCCAGGTCCCTGTATTTATTTATATTTATAGGAGTATTTTAGGTCGTTATCGCTGTAACAGACAAATCTCTCCTGTATTTCTTCCAGAATTGAGGACATAAAACAGCATGGGTGTTTTAAAATATTCATGAACTCAAGCTGTACTGTTTTAGATGTCACCGGAGATTATAATTATGCCCAGTATCATGAAACAAGCAAAACTATCCTCCAATGCAACACATTCCAATGACTTCAATAATAATAATAATAATATCATATGTTTAGTGTAATCAAAATGACGAATATTAGAAATATTAATCAGAATGAAGAGGACTTGTCACGATGATGTTACTTACAGTAAAACTGCAATAACACCGGGCCTTGTACTAAACGGTGCCATCAGTTACAATGTCCATAAATCACAGCTTCACATGTCCAACACGCAACAACGACACTCTCCCTCTCACACGTCCTGTGACGTCAGGGATGAGAGAAGCAATGTTTACACTTCCCCCATTGTTTCACTTGGTTTCCGGACTTCTCAAGTGAGAGAGAAACAACGTATGGCTGCAGAGCATGACGCTCGCCCAGCGCACATTAATTAATACGTTTTTATATATACGCCTGGCAACGAGTAAGAGAGAGAGAGCATGAGAGGAGGGGATAGATAAAGAGAGAGAGGGCAGAGAGTATAGACAGAGCAAGAAACAGAAAAAAAAGACGTAGAAGAGATAAAGAGAGTGGGTGACACTGAGAGAAAAGAAGAGAAAGAGAGAGAGAAAGGCTCGAATCTTGTCCTCTACCCTCTGCTCGCTATATCACTCATATGACAGGAAGTGAGCCATGGCAACCACAACGTTGCATTAGTTGCTGCCACTCATTTCATAAAGGGTTGCCACAGAATCCTTGGACTCTCCGCAAAACAACAAGCCAGTGTTATGAATACAGAGCGAAATGCAAGGTCCCAGCTGCATTAAAGCTAAAGTATATGAAATGCGTGCCATATAAACGTCCTTCATTAAAATTTAATACCGCGCTCTGATCATTCATCCATTCTGTGGGCAGAGTTTTGATCTGAGACAGCTGTTTGGAGGGACAGGTTCTATAAACAGCCATCATCGATCCCAGGTGTGTTTCTGTGAGCTTTATTCATGCGAACAGACGGTTAATGGTCCAGGACGTCTGCGGGAAATAAAAAGGCCAGTGGAGGCAGCTTGTCCAGTGCGTGGTGGTGATTGCTTTTTTTTCACAAGTCTGTGTTCCCCTGATGAGAATGTAGTCGAGAGATCAGAGTATTAAACTCTGTCTAATCCCACGCCATAAGGCACAATGCCGTTTACAGTACAGCGCCAAGAAGGACATCCGGGTGGTCAAAGACCCTTAGACTGACCACTCATACAAACACACACACACACACACACAACCAGATATATGCAGGAGAACACAATCACTAACACGAGAACACAACAAAACATAAAATATAAAATGTAGCACTGCAAGGTAGTGTCGCTGCCACAGCTCCAGGGTCTTCGGGTCCCGGGCTTAATCCCACATTAGGTCACTGTCTTTGAGGAGTTGGTGTGTTCTTCCTGGGTCTGTGTGGGTTTCCTCCGACTGCATTCCTGTCACAGACCTAAAGTATGGCTCTGGTTTCCTTCGACCATCCTGAAACATACATGGGCAGGAGGATTGGTGGTGTGTGTGAGTGACTGGGTGAATGTTTGAGTGACTGGGTGAGTGTGTTTAGTTATCCATAGGTGTGTGTGTGAGTGACTGGGTGAGTGTGTTTAGATATTGATAAATGTGTGTGTGAGTGACTGGGTGAGTGTGTTTAGTTATCCATAAATGTGTGTGTGTGTGTGTGTGTGTGTGTGTGTGTGTGTGTGTGTGTGTGTGTGTGTGTGATTGGGTGAGTGTGTTTAGATATTGATAAATGTGTGTGTGAGTGACTGGTAGAGTGTGTTTAGTTATCCATAAATGTGTGTGTGTGTGTGTGTGTGTGTGTGTGTGTGTGTGTGTGTGTGTGAGTGACTGGGTGAGTGTGTTTAGATATTGATAAATGTGTGTGTGAGTGACTGGTAGAGTGTGTTTAGTTATCCATAAATGTGTGTGTGTGTGTGTGTGTGTGTGTGTGTGTGTGTGTGTGTGTGTGTGTGTGTGATTGGGTGAGTGTGTTTAGATATTGATAAATGTGTGTGTGAGTGACTGGGTGAGTGTGTTTAATTATCCATAGGTGTGTGTGTGAGTGACTGGGTGAGTGTGTATAGATATTGATAAATGTGTGTGTGAGTGACTGGGTGAGTGTGTTTAATTATCCATAGGTGTGTGTGTGAGTGACTGGGTGAGTGTGTTTAGATATTGATAAATGTGTGTGTGAGTGACTGGGTGAGTGTGTTTAATTATCCATAGGTGTGTGTGTGAGTGACTGGGTGAGTGTGTTTAGATATTGATAAATGTGTGTGTGAGTGACTGGGTGAGTGTGTTTAATTATCCATAGGTGTGTGTGAGTGACTGGTAGAGTGTGTTTAGTTATCCATAAATGTGTGTGTGTGTGTGTGTGTGTGTGTGTGTGTGTGTGTGTGTGTGTGTGTGTGATTGGGTGAGTGTGTGAGTGACTGGGTAAGTTTGTGAGTGACAGGGTGAGTGTGTGGAACTATCCATGGGTGTGTGTGTGTGATCAGTTACTTTAGACTCAGTTGACGATGTGTTCTAAACCATGCTTCTCTTTTTTAGTATTTTTTTATGCTTTAATACACTCTCTTTTAGTCAATAAAGAGCTAAAAAAGAGCTGAACAGTTGCATGAATGTATTGAGAGCAGGGAAAACACTGTAGGGAAGTGGGCTTCCAGGACCAGGGTTGAGAAATACTGTTCTAGGAATTGCAGTAAACTTTGCTTCACCAGGGTGTTCAAACTTTTGCACACACTTTGTCTGACAGATTAAGCCTAGGCCTGTACTATGTAGCATTCTCCACTAAAATAAAGCTGTTCTACATTTCTATTATACGGCTTAGTTTGTAGTATTTCATTAAAAATGAACCTAATATGAACAATAAATTCATCATCCAGTGGCTGATTTATTTGTGTGCTGAAAACACACACACACACACACACACACACACACACACACACACACACACAGAGAGAGATCTGGACAGGCCGTCATCCAGACACTAGAGGATTCTGCAGAAGCGGCTCTTATTCTGTAATGTCCATTATTATAATGTACATATAATAACGCTTTCAGGTTTTAACCATGAGCTTTTTTAGAGGTCGAGTGCTCTCCAGGGCTCCAGCTCAAATCCCACTGTATTCAACCTGCAGTTCATGCATTTTCATATGCTTACTGTGTCAGCTGGACTTTGCATGAGAATGAAAGACCTTAGCATCTGAGCAGACACAAAGCAATCACATTTGCTTCTTCTCCTCGTCTCACAGAGGTGATATATCCCCCCAGAATCTCAGAGCATTATCAAATCCCACTCAGCAATTACCATTTACCTTCTGCATTCATACACAGTCACAATAAAAACAAAGCATAGCAGTTAAACCTTGAGAGACTCTTGGGCACGCTGTGAACAAACCTTTGTGGAAGTCCTGCTCATTTACTACTTTTCTGAGAAGGCTTTACACGGCATGGTGGAACATTTCTGTGAGGATCTGACAGCATTAGTGAGGTCAGGGTCTGATGCTGGGTGATTAAATCTGGATCACAGACAAACTCCAACTCATCCCAGTGGTATAAGACGGTGCTCCATCACTCCAGAGAGTTCAGTGCCACTGCTTCACAGCTCAGTGCTTGGGGGTTTGTACTCCTCTAGTTTGGCACTGAGCGTGGTGACCTTAGATCCATCAGCAGATGCTCCAGAGCATCCTAATTGATGCCAAGTGATTTTAAGATTACACAAGCTGTGCATACAGTTAAAAGTCTGCATCCATAATGGATGCACCTTTAAGCAGCTTGATTTACTCATTTTAAGGGTTTTTTTTAGACATAAAACTGTTACTGGTTTCAAGGTAAAATGGCGGTATGAAAAACTCATGTTACAGTGTCAACAAATGTTAGCAACATTCTCCCAGAAGCAGCTGTGCTGCACGTAATGTGTTTGATTTATGTCAGGGGAAACATGGCACAATGGCAGCGACACGGTGTGGTGCCCAACCTCACTTCCTCATCCTGATTTCACTCCTCAAGGACACTTAAAACCAGTGGCGGTGAAATCGGGATGAGGAGGTGAGATTGGACACCACACCAGAGCTCCTGAACACTGACAAATAAGCTAATAGGCTAACTGATGCTAATTCTATCGTAAACAAGGACTACTGACGTGCAGACTGACCAATTAAATGTTTACAAAGAAGGTTATCGACCAATAACGGTAGCTCTACAGTCAGACCGTCCAATCAGAAGATTTTAGGCTACTTCACCACGCCCCCTTCTCACTCAAGCGAACCAATCGGAGTAGGGGAGGGCGGGACTAGTTTGTGAACGAAACTTCTCGAAGTTCTATGTAAGCTCCAGAAAAACAAAATCCCGGACGTTTGTGAAATTCCACCCGGACATTTATTTAAGTCTAAAAAAGAGGACATGTCCGAGTAAAAGAGGACGTCTGTCACCCTAATGACACTATAATTATAACTGAAGTCACCTTTCCGAGCCTTTTTCCACCTTAATGTAACCTCCGTTACCTTCTGCCAACATTAAGTTCCACCTTATATGATTTAACATTACATTCAAATGCATTTTTCCTTGTACTCTATCAACTATTTAAAATTCTTCTTAAAAAAGGGACTTTAGTTATGTTTAAGTACTAATGTATTTCTACTAAACAACAACAGTGAGGTTTAGAAATGTATAATTACTAATTACCTGTAAAATGAACCTAATACAGCTATCGCAATCTTAATGCCCCATGACATTTACTACTTTACATTAAATATTTCCCTTAGAATTCATTGTTCATTTAGGTCTATTTTTGTTTAAAATGTATTTAAATGAGTACATAGTGCAAAAAACTTTTGTGTTTGTGTATCAGTACATTTTAAAATTTTCAGCACACTTCAACAATCCTGTGTTTCTGATGATAACTGTGATCATTACAATCATGATGTTACATTTTCATACCGTTTCATGAAGGTGTTTCTGCAGATTTAGACATAAACTGTAATATAACAAGGAACTAGCTAATACTACCGAGTAGTTTCCATCACGTCTTTTATCTGTCATCACACAGCGGGTATTGAAACAGAAATAGTGAGCCAATTTGAATGAATTTATAAATGTCCACAAGTTATATATTTGTAAACAGATTAGTTCTTATGACTGCAGACTGACTGACTCCATGTTTCTCTTTCTAAAAATCCCCCCATTTGGCAGGGTCCATCAGAAAACCTGGCCAAGAGAGCTGGCGTGTCAGAATCATTGTAATCAGCCGTAGTGATCCACGTATATGAGATCTACTCATCTTCTGAAATACACCCTGATCATTTGAGAGTTGCCGAGGAGCTCCAGAGCATTAGGGAATGTCAGCCTCTTCCAATAGCACTGAAACTACTATCTAAATCCTCCTCCTACATCTAACATCTATATTCAGATTCTACCGCTGCCCATGTGTCCCTGCTCTTTATCTATGTCACACACCCCTGAGGGGATAGACAGGGCAAAAAGCCCTCACTAATCCTGCTTTCACCCAGAAACACATACACACAGATGCTGGCCACAGCCCAGTGCTATACAAGTCAATAGCAAGGTTCTGGCCTACTGACAAGAGAAGGGCCTGACAAGGGCCGGGTACTTATTGAATGGCCTAGGTTCATCTCTCTCTGTCTCTCTCTCTCTCTCTCTCTCTCTCTCTCTCTCACTCACACACTCCCCACCACACATACACACACACATATGTATATATATATATATATATATATATATATATATATATGTATATGAGAAGTCCTGGCTGACTCCACTGGAACTAAGGGGCTGAGCTCAACTCCTGAAAAGCAAGTCCACACCATAATTCTCCCTCCACCAAACTTTTCACTTGGCACAAAGCAGTCAGACAAGGACCATTCTCCTGGCAACAGCCAAACCCTGATTCGTCCATCAGATTGGCAGACAGAGAAGCATGAATTGTCACTTCAAGAAACACATCTCCACTTCTCCAGAGTCCAGTGGTGACATTCTTTACACCTCTGCATAAGATGCTTTGCATTGCTCTTGGTGATGTAAGGCTTGAATCCAGTATTACTACCAGTGTTATTGTTAATATTAGTGATAATAATAGTAAGGAGTCCATGAAAACTTCAGTGTAGGGTGAGAAGCTAGTCCAAGCAAGTGTTGGTGGCTGGAGCGTGGAGCAGGAGCTTGGCAGTCAGTCATTCCCTTTGCCCTGTGTCTATAGACCCCTGGATCTGCGGCCTTTATCCATGGGTGAGCATTAACTACCAAAAGCTGAACTGAACAGATGAATTTTCAGCCTAGATTTGAAGATGTAAAAAAACTGTCTTAGTGATACTGCTTATGTGTTGATCGAATGATAAATCTGAATCAATTATGATGTTTTATGATTATGCTGCTTAACCAGGTTTAACTGGAAAATCAGCAAGCTTTAAAATTAAATCTGATTTTTTATTTCTTGCCACTTTTGGACCCAAAAGTAGGACTCTGTTACTGTTTAGAAGGAGAAAGTGATGCAACATCCAGATTTTCACATCTTTTACACAGTCCCCTATTTCTTTAATCTGTGTTTGTCATCGGGCTTGGCTGATATGTACAATTGCGTGTCTTCTGCGTAACAGTGAAAGTTAATGTCATGGGAGTCTTGCGGAACTACAAATCTTACCTTACAATAATTGGAAGATAATCTGAGGGCCATGTGAAGTTTGGAGGTCTGTATAGCGATTGACCCTGTAGAAAGTTGGCAACCTCTGCAAACTATGTGTCTCAGCATCGCCACTCTGTCATTTTATGTGGCCCACCACTTTGTGGCTGAGTTGCTGTGGTTCCAAATAACTTCCAATTTGATTTTTATTTTTTTATTTGTTTTATTTTATCTGATCAACAGATATAGTGTACATTCATATCTAAAGCAACAGATGATTTTAGGTTATGTAAAGTTCAAGAAAATTTGAATTTGCACTTTGGTGTACCATGGGAAATGTAGTTTATTATGGTATGGCCAATCAAATGGCTTTTGGGCTTTCTTACAGCAGTGCCACAACAGTCTACAGAATCTTCAGAAATCTTCAGGTTTTTAGGCAGTGAAATCCCCTTTTGGTGATATAACCTAAAAGTAAGAGGACCTTTGAAAGACCTTCATCTGCTGTGGAATAAAAACCTAAAGTGTATGAAAGGTCTGTCTTTCTTTTCTTTCTTCTTTTTTTTTTTTTTTTTTTTTAGCATTCTGCTAGCTGGCTAAAGCAGACTCTCTTTTCTATACTCAGTGTCAGTGGCTATATTAACCCTCAGGATTTCTTAATTACTTTCTGGGATACCCAGAACAGCTGTATGACATGTAGTGTAACACATGCATTACATGTCCTATGCAGGACTGTTGATTCTGTCAGAAGAAAGAGAAAAATGCTGCTGTGCTAAAGATCACTATATAGCATGACACGCCACCTCTAAGAGCTGGTGTTAAATGAGCAAGGCCATTTAAAAATGGGATTAGGAGGTGGTACACTTTCTGCTTTCTCGTAAACTGAGTTTATTTCTAATTTCCTTATATTATTTCATGATATATTTATTATTGTCTTCAGTGTGTGTTTCTTGGAAGCTTTAAAAGACTGTTCTTGAGAAAATGCAAAAGCAGCAAATCTGTATGAACGCAGTCAGCAGATTAGTATGCCATGATGTATGATTAGGACGGTTAAAGCTCCATACTTAGTGGTCATAGCATAACTAGTGAGGAATGGGAGAGAGACAGAGAGAAAGAGAGAGAGAGAGAGAGAGAGAGAGAGAGAGAGAGAGAGAGAAAGAGAGAGAGAGAGAGAAAGAGAGGCTGATAGAGTGATCTGCAACCCAGTCTACACTTCTTTCATCACTGCTGCGATGATGCTGACTCTAATTACTATCTGACTACAAGATGTCTTTCGTCCTCCGCTAACCCTGCAGAGAGAGAGAGAGAGAGAGAGAGAGAGAGAGAGAGAGAGAGAGAGAGAGAGAGAGAGAGAGAGAAGAGCACACAACACAGCAACAAAAAAAGACGATCATCCACAGAATCTGGATTAATCTTAGATTCAATCAGTGAGCAAGCATGTTCCCAGCTGAATGTACTGCTGCGTGTGTGTGTGTGTGTGTGTGTGTATGTGTGTATGTGTGTGTGTTTGTGTGTGTGTGTGTGTCTCTAGAGACTGATAAATATGGAGGGAGCTGAACAAGACAGCAAGAGATTGTCCAGAGAAGCTTAAAGTACCACACACTCCAACCCAGTGTGAACTTCTCAAAGTGTATGAGGAACCTAAGTCTATAAAGAAAAGTCAGTCCATTCAGCAGCTGTCTCAGCAGTCACTTAGTTCCAGTAAGATGTCAGTACATAGATGAGGGCAGACCCATGTGGTTAGAACTAAAAGCCACACTAATGATTTGAAATCATGTAAAATCACAGGCTATTTTAGTCTGAGCCTTTAGAGTTTTGCTTAAATAACACACACAAAAAGTGTGTTCAGTTTCTTCCTCCTACTATGTAAATCACTAAAACAAGAGAGCAAAAACAGTAATAGACCATGCAAGAGAGAGAGAGAGAGAGAGAGAGAGAGAGAGAGAGAGAGAGAGAGAGAGAGAGAGAGAGAGAGTAAAGACATGTCTTCTACTTCTTCTTTCATCTGTTCCCTCCCATCAGGGGTCACCTAGGTCAGGGATCAACTGTGATCCGCACCATTGATCTGGCACAGTTTTTACACCGGACGCCCTTCCTGATGCAGCCCTCCCTATTCATCTGAGCTTGGGGACTGGCACTGCAATGCATGTCATACACACACTTCACACCTACGGAAAATCTTCCGAGTCGCCAATCCACCTACCAACGTGTGTTTTTGGACCGTTGGAGGAAACCCACGCGGACACAGGGAGAACACACAAAACTCCTCAAAGACAGTCACCCGGAGGAAACCCACGCAGACACAGGGAGAACACACCACACTCCTCACAGACAGTCACCCGGAGGAAACCCACGCAGACACAGGGAGAACACACCACACTCCTCACAGACAGTCACCCGGAGGAAACCCACGCGGACACAGGGAGAACACACCAAACTCCTCACAGACAGTCACCCGGAGCAGGACTTGAACCCACAACCTGCAGGAAACTGGAGCTGTGTGACTGCGACACTACCTGCTGCAGCACCGTGCCGCCCAGCGAAAGCAATGACATATAACTGTCCATATTCTTTTCTTTTTGTAAATCATATTATTATTCTTTCTTTCTTTTACTGCATCTTTTTCTCTCTCTCTCTCTCTCTCTCTCTCTGACAGAGACAAAGAGTGCTCTGATAAGAAGTGAGTGAAACGAATGGAAGGATGGATGCATGGAACGTGGAAATAGGAAGGGGAGAAGAAGGTCACTGAACATCCCGAAACATCCTGGTACATTGTGTGTGTGTGTGTGTGTGTGCTGGTATGAATGAAGAGTCATGCACTGTGGGCTTGAACACAATGAGAACAGTGTGTATACATTCTTTACTCTCTTGTGTGTTTCTCCTGTAAAATACAGTCAGTTACAGTCCCTTTGTCACATTTCATATATCTGACCTGAACACAATCATCTACCCATTGACTTCCATTATATTAATCCAATTCCAAAAAATTTGGGACAGTCCATGACATTTTCCATAAAAGTGGAAACACTGGAGAGAGACTCACAAAACTTAGAAGCAGAGAGGCCCACCACCTCTTTGCGTCAGAGAAGTAAAGGATCCCAAAGTGTAGCATGATATAGAGAAAAAGACTGTTGTCTACTGTTAGCCATATTAGCATTCACGTCAAACGATTTAATAGAAAGCTGTTAGCATGTTAGACTCCAATGCGTTTCTCTGTTCTTATGATTGAATCTGTGTGCTATTCAGATACAGATCATATACAGGCTTCCGTAATTTTGTTATTTTACTCGTGTGTAAGAGACTACAGGCACGAGCCATGTTTTCTTTTATTCCAGTCTTTCCCCCATTTAAAGGTAAATTACCTGGTCCTGCTGTCCTTGCTCTCTGAGAGGAACAGATTCTTCGAGGATAATATTTTATCACGACTATTTGCCAAAATTATCTCCCTGACTTTGCTTAAAGTTTAATAACCAGCTCTCCTTGTTTCAAAATGAGGCTGAATCTAAAATGTCCACCTATGCTCTCATCATTGGGATGCTTCATTGAGCTGTAATGAGAAGAATGGAACCTCTGTTATTGCTACTCTGGGCTCAGCACTGCAGATACTGCACTATGTAACTTTTCAAGATAGGCAGGAAAACCCTGACCCTTCCCACTGATTCCACTAGGGGGAGACCCAGCAACAAAATACCCAAGTCTTATAGAGTATTCCTTTAAAAAACATGACGCGGATTCATGGATCAGCAGCCGATACCTATATTATCTAAATGAGGACTGAGAGTGTGTTCAGACGTCGATTTTAGTTCCATTAAAACTAACCCTGGTGTGATTACTCTGTGGAAGCAGTTTGTTAGGGTAAGTGTGAACACTTTCAAATTCTGGTGCGGACCAAATAAACGTTTCTAAATGAACTTTGGTATGGTTCATTCAAGTGTGAATGCAATACGAACCAAAAGAATCCAAATGAACCAAACACAGGACATGACGTCCCAAGATGTAAAACTAATCGCAGCGCAAGAGACCAGGGTGTAGTAAAAATAATGCACAGAGGACAGACCTCCTAATGTTTTCTCTCTGCAGAGGAGAACTTCTCTGGTTCCTGCAGTGGATGATTTTCTGTCATTTTTCTGATACCTTTATCCATTTTATCACTTCTTGGTGTGTTTTCAGTTGGTAAAACTGCCTCCAGCTAAACACCTCCAGTGCACCACAAATCCAAGGTTTGTTCTTTGGAACTTTCTGGATCTTGTTTTCCAGTGTTTTCAATCTGCAGTTGGTTGAATCTATGTATGAAGGATCTGCTGACTGTAGACAAACTGTTTTATTCACTGCTGTCTGTTTTACTGGCATTTAACATACTGTCCCAGCATCCCTGGAACTGGGGTTCGTAAGTACATTTCAAGTCAGTGTTTGTATTGTTCACCTCCTATTACTGGGAAGTTATTTTCTGTGTTAATAAACTGTAGGCTACAGAAAGAGATTAGGTTGGAGACAGTGGAATATTCTTTAAAATTACAGTGTGAGATGTTCCCCAGTTTGGTGAAAATAGCTGTTCTTATTAGCCTTCAGAACTGTCAGCCCAAGTTGTGCTTTGTGCGCAGACTACTCCTGCGACTGTGTCATCTGCTTCCTCCTGAATGGAAAATGACGACGGTGATAAGCGAATAAAAAGACTGAAAGAATCAACCGATCAATCAAAGATCCAATCTCCCTATATTTAGATGTGAACTCCAGCCGGGAGTTCAGCTGCAGAGCTCTGCCGTGGTGATGGAGCACTCTGACAGATGACTTTCAGCGAGAGAGATAAGTGATTTGTTTATTCATAAGCTGATGCTTATTTGTTTAAATCCATGACGTGGGACCTGACACGCTGCCGATGAATTGGTCTGTTATAATTTGTGATGTCACACCCAACATATGCCAACTACTCATTTGTTTACAAGTGGGCTTGGTGATGTTTTTAAAGGGATAGCTGTTCTATCCAAACAGAGGAGTTATCAACTAAGATCAACCTGGTGAGCCAATGGAGTGAGACTCTCTGTAGAAGCAAGTTTGGGGATGTCAGCTACATGAAGTTGCAGCTATTGTGGTTATGGATGTTCAGTCATGTACAGACAGCAGGAAAATAAACACATACAATGACATGTGATGGCTAGAGAGGTTTAATCCCCCAGCAATGCAGTGTTAATTTTGGCAGCTGATATTGATTTAGTTTTAGTCTTAGCATATTGTTTAAAATGCAGGAAATGAAAATCTCCCCCAACCTCTTGCCTTCTTCAAGGTAAATACACTTAATAGAACCAGTTTCTATCTTTACATTCTCTTTTAATACGTACAATTATTTTTTATACATTATTTGTTATTTATAACATACATTTTTCTTATTTAAAAACATGTAAAAAAATGGTGTGGTTTTTGGGGGTAACTGGAACACATTTCAATTCATTTTAATGGGGAAATTTACGAGCTCAGTCACAGAATGAGTTAAATTCATAAGTCAAGGTTGTACTGTTAAAATGTTTTCAATTTTAACTTCCAAAAACAACAGTTTAAAATTATGCTACATTTACAAATACGATAACATCCAAAATTATGGCCAATTAATTTAATTATTAACATTTAAACTTAAAAGTACACTTTAGAAGGCACTGGCAAACTGAGACTGTGTTGACTCAAGTTTCAACTCTGAATCATTGGTTGGATTGTTGATAGTTGATAGGATTGTTTGGGAGTCAACTCCTCTTCAGTACTATACTGGGTCCTCCTGTTGCCTTGGCAACAGCAAAGGTTTATTTTTTACAAATTTTTGTTTCTAAATCAGAAAAAACAGGCATCAGTCTTTTACATTATTAATTTTTTTATCTTGTTCTCATTTAGGTTTCTTTGGGAAAAGTAGGTTGTTAACAATCATTTTGCAATTGTTTTTGTTAAAAAAATTCCTTTTTTATAGTCAATATTTTGGTTAAACAAATAAACACTGCAGCAGTGGTCTGTGAAGCAATAGTGTGGTATTCTCCAGGCTGATAAAGCACCGTTCAGTACCTCTGGGATGTGTTGAAGTGACATTTGTGCTCCAGAACTAATTACAAAACATGACCTGACCTCACTACTGCTCCAAAATATTCCAGAATCTAGAGCCTTAAAACTAGAGACTGTAACAACAAGCAAAGCAGACAAACGCCTCATTAACATCTTTCATTTCAGGAAGTGAAGGCCTGAGAGTTGGGTGGAGGGAGAGTGTTTACAAACCAGTCCAGCAGTGTGACCAACCAGCAGCCAATCAGATGCTTGTTGCAGGTTACGATTCGTTCCCAGCTATGAGGTGCATGCGCTCACACATTTTCACACTGCCCCTGAAAAGTGCATCAGACACTCATAAACAGATTGTCTACAGTGTGCGGGGGTGAAATTTTCATGGGCCACTCTCAGAAAAGCCGATACATTTTTCATTCGGGCGCCAGCTCAATGCTGCACTCCAGAATAGCAGATTAACGGGGGCCTAATTCGGGGAAATTTAGCCCCAGTCTAGTTCCCCTGAGGTGAAATATTCACCCTGAACCATTTACCAGAGCCACAATAACGAGGCACTAGTGCTAATCTCAGCTATGTTACCATTTCGGCTATCAGGGCCGACAAGGGCAAGCAGCCATTCATAATTCATAGCACATATTGGTGGAGAGTGGGGAGAGTTGTGACTGGAGGCGATGGCTGCTGCGTTTTAGTGCTCTGAGAATATAGGCCAGTGACAGCCAGGCAGTGGGAGTGCACTACAGGCTCAGATAATCTGAACAGGGGGCTTCTTTTTGTAGAGTGCTAGATACATAATTCATTATATTATAATATACAATATGCCCAAAACATATGTACTTTTAGTATTTGTGGAATCTGCTAAAGTTTGATGGCAAACACAGTGTGTATTGCAGAAAACAAATGGCATTCAGCTGCCCTTCAACCTTAGGTCACCATGCCCAATGTCATATGTCGGCTACAAAGTTATGAATTGACCCAGCACTCAGATGTGCAGCAGTGGTAATGGAGGTGGAGTGATGAGGCACACTGTACAGTTCCCTACGGACACGTCGGAATGGTGTTTGAGGTCCAGAACTGATTATCCAACATTAAAACCTGACCTCAGTGAAGCTGTCAAAGCCTGAACGACATCAAATCCTCACAGAAATGTTCCAGCATCAAGTGTAAAGCTTTCCTAAAAGAGTAGAGGCTAGGAACCTCACTTCCCTACAGCATCAATACATTTAGTTTCATAATAAATGTTGAATAAGCAGGTGGTCAAACCTCTCTATGTCTGTAGACACCTGCTGATTCAGTGTTTCTCCTGCTTTTACGGCTACAATAGGTTTGTCTTTTTAAAAAAAAAAGAAACAAAAAAAAAAAAAACATAATTGGGATTACTTTGGGATTACACAATGGGCTCGTTTCCCGGACAGGGATTAATCCCAGTCATGGACTATATTTTCGTAACTGTGGAAAATCTCTATTCAGAAGCCTGTGTTGTCTAGTACTAGGCTTAATCTCTGTCTGGGAAACATGCCCTCAGTGTCCAGAAGTTTGTAGACACCCTACCCTTTGACGCTGCAGTAACACCTAGATGTTGGAACATTGCTGTGAGAGTTTTCTTGTATTCAGCCACAAGGCATTAGGTCAGGGGCTGTATCACAAACCCCACTCCAGCTCAACACAAAGGTACTGGATGGAGCTACATTACTCCAGAGAACATAGCAGCACTGTTCCACGTCTCAGTGATAGTGGGCTGTATGCCTTTATCCAACACCTGGCCCTGGGCATGGTGCAGCTGCTGCAAAGTGATCCATTTTATTGGTGAGTGCTTCTCTATGGAGAGTATACAAACTGTATGTGTTCAGTTGAATGCTGGCCTTGTAGCTCCAGTGCTAAATAAAAAGACAGGTTCTGGACACTGGACATGGCTCATAAAGAACATCTTGAGTAAAATGTGTGTGTGTGTGTGTGTGTGTGTTTTCCATTAATGTGTTTAAAGTTGTTCTAAATTCATTTATTGTTTATTATTGTAGTTATGTAATAACAGAATTCTGGGACTAGGACTGAGCCCAATCTCTACCCCATATACGTCAGCCGTATACATTTATCACCACGTCGAACAAACTCCCTCCTACCTCTTTCTCTTGCGTCCATCTATTCAACTGGGGGGATGTTTGGCTTTACACACGTTCCGAACCCACCTGAGGTCCAACACTGCTGTCCAAAAATGACATCTGATTTCACCTCTCTGTTTCAGCCTTTAGGAGCATGGTCCATACTAGTTTGTGTAATACAAGTTTGACCAATTCGTTTGCCTTTTTTATACTGTTTATTGACATTTGTTTCTGTGTAGTTTATACCCGCAGGCATCACAAACACTGGAGCCAATTTCTCAGCTGTGCAAGTGGACCCGACTGATAAAACGAATCTGAGCTGATATTATGGCGCTTTTCCACTGCGTGGAACCTTCACGACTCTACTCGACTCGGCTCGGTTCTTTTGCTTTTCCGCTGGCCAAATCTGGTCCTGGTCTCGGGAACCGGGTAGGTTTCAGTCCCAGCTCGCTCAGGGTTCCAATTGTGCAGAGTAGGTACTAAATGGTGACGCATAAACCCTGCAGAGCGCTGATTGGCCAGAGCCATGAAATGCAGAGCTCATTCAAATCCAGCACAAACTCGCTACTTGTTAAATCTCTTAAATTACAGCAGCTTTTACATTTATTTTTATCTGACTCACAACGGCAGCTTGTAGCTGGTTTATATGCTCCTTGAGCCGATGGTCAACGAAAATTTCCAGTGAAAGCCGAACATGCAATAAGTAAAGCTGATCGATGAGAACTGTCGTTGTTGTGGTTTTCAAAGCCAGCATTTCCTGAGAGACAGGTTTTTGCAATGTCACCGGCTCCATTCGCAGAGGAGCCTTGCCAGTGGAAAAGCGACAAGCTTTAAGCGAGCAGAGCCGTGAAGAGTCATGTGGAGCCAGACCCATGTGGTGGAAAAGTACCATTAGTGGGCAGTTGATAGCTGACCAGTGGGCCTGCTGTAGTGGGGTGTGTTCCTGTCATCTTGCTGACTGACTGCTGGTTGTGTATGCAGACAGCATCACCTGAGGGAGCAGCTTCATGTCATTATGCATGTGTGTATGTGGAGTGGGTCTGGCTGTGATATTTAACAGCTCTGTCTGCACTCAGTGTCACCAAGCCCAGGGAGACATTCAGGGACATTCAGGGACATGAACACATACACACACTTACCTTGAGTTGTTGTTTGAAATACCTGCCTTAAACATACATTCACTGGCCATTTTATCAGAAACACGTACCATAGTGAAATATAGAGAAATGGGAATGTGGGCCTGTGCCTTCATCACAACCATTTTGTTTGTGTGTGTGTGTGTGTGTGTGTGTGTGTGTGTGTGTGTGTGTGTGGAAGCGTGTCTGGGTGTGTCAGCATAACACAGCAAATCTAGAACAAAGACTAGAGCTAGTAATCTAGCATGACTAACCATGACACACAGCCTCTCGCATGACTGACTCTGGACCCCCAACCCACCACTACCCATGCACACACACTTTCCTCATCACCCTCATCATGTTTGCACACATGTATGAGTGTGCACATACACACAAATGTACACACAAAGACACACACAACGTAAAAGCTCTGAAACGTGGTCCCCAAGGGCCCGTACTGTCACTCACAGACACAACAGCCCACACAGTCACAGCAACATAACACACACACACACACACACACAAATCACTGTGGCAGAGAACCACATAGAAAATAACTCAGGAGAAAGAACAGAAAAATACATAAATATATTAATTAATTAAAAAAAGCCAACTTCTGAATAAGGTTTAACCTTCAGAACTCAGTTTCCTCATACATTCATATCAATTTTACTGAATATATTTTATTATCATTTGAACATCATAAAAAGTTGCTGATGTGCATTTGAGCTATTCTTCAAAAAGACCATAAAGATCAAAAAGACATTTATAATCGTTCCCAGCCATATAACACTACAGCAGAGGAAACAACATTCCTCTCGGGCAGGAGCTTCAAAACCCTGCCTCACAGTCCACATCTGACCCAGGAGACAGCTCCTATATTTCAGTAATTAGACCAGAGCTGCTCAAAGATTCCTGCATTTAAACATATTTGCAAAAACAGTTCAAATGAGTTACATCTATGGCATATTTTTAAGAAAAAAACAAAACACTGTAAGCTATCCTAAATAATTTAGTGAAATCTGGCTTTTCTGGATTCATCCACCGCCACCATTTCAGTCACAATCGTTTTATTTACATACAGCAGCGATGCCAGTGTTGTCACGGTATAAATCATACACTCCAGTCAACTCAGTATTGTGTAGGTCTACTTAATGCTGCCAAAAGAGCTCCGACCCATTGAGGCATGGGCTCCACAAGACTCCTGTAGGCGTCGTATGTGGCTCCAGGACGCTAGCGCCAGCTACTTTATTTCCTTTAAGCTGCAAGGTGGCACCTTAATGGATTAGATTAGTTTTTCCTGCACCCCCATGGCCTCATTAATAGCTGTGATAAAAAAAGGAATCCGTATTTACCCTGCCTTCACACACATTTCATTTCCGTGTTCATGTGGCATTCTCTCAGTGTTATAGTGTTACTGATGAGGTTTTCTTTTATATGTTTGTATAACTATAACAACATTCCCTGCTTTCTGAATGGAAATAAACCTCAGAAGAGAAGGTGAGTGACTGCTATTTAGTACTTTATTCATTTGACCACACTACATTTAAAGACTATATCAAAGTAATGCTTTGAGGCTTGTGAGCCCTGCTGTTCTAGTTCCTGTACGGGCCATTATACTGCTAATGGATTCACCATCTACTGTGCAGCAATAAAGAGAGAGGAGGATTCATTGCCAGGGTTTACTGTTTTACCATACAGTGAACTGAGTGCCCTTTGGATGCTGTAAAGCACAGAATCAATCCCGTGAAAAATCCTGAAAGTGGGATAGGTTTACCCACTGGACTTGTATATTCAAAGTGGCCCATCATCATTTATCCATGGAAACAGGTGCCAGTAAATGATATTGAGGCAAGCAAGGTCATACCTACTGTCTTGTTTACCTCTAAGTAGAATCTGCAGGTTAGAGTTAAAGGAATAGAGCAGCAATAATATTAGTAATAATAATAACAATACTACTACTAATAATAATGATTAATGATCTGTGAGGGGTTTGGTGTGTTCTCCCTGTGTCTGTGTTGGTTTCCTCTGGATGCTCCGATTTATCTCCCACTGTCTAAAAATCACACGTTGGACTGGCTACTCATCTGTGTGTGAATGTGTGTCATTCTGTGAAGGACTGGTGCCCCCTCCAGGATGTGTTCCTGCCTTGCGCCCAATGATTGCGGGTAGGCTCCGGACTCACTGCGACCCTGAACTGGATACACGGTTAGAGACAAAAATAAATGAATGAATGATGGTATTCATTCTAACATTCACTCTTTCACTCACACATCGATACCTACAGGCAATTTCACACCTAATCTGTGTTTTTAGACTGTGGAAGGAAACTTGAAAGAAACCCAAGCAGACACTGGGAGAACACTAAATTCCACACAGACCCAAGCTAAGGATTTAACCCACAACTCTAGGACTCTGGAACTGTGAGACATACTCGCGTAAGTAAATTTATCCAGTGTAACTAGTTTCTACCCACCTCTGATAGCTAATACGTAACTGTAATTAACAACAAAAATGCTTGCTTCAAATCCCAGGCTTAGCAACTCCTAAGGCTTATTACACAGTAATTACATGAATTATAATTCAAACTAGCTATTCTTAAGTCACAGGAATGTGTAGTAAAAGTCTCCAACACATTTAAGTGCTGAAGCAGGTCTGTTTCCACTCTGCATTGTGGAACGACAACACAGAGGCAGTACGGCCTTATGTCCAGACTGTATGGGGTTGTGTGTTCCCACAGCTAGGAACATGAGCCAGGGCTTCCCTCTTTTTAGCCTCGTGTTCCACCATCAATCATACACCATAGTGGCCATCGGACATCTGACCTGAGATCAGACACCAGACCTCAGGAGAGCTGACTTTGTGCTTTTGGAAATCCACCTCAGCGCTCATAGTGGATGTAGCATGGATGGAGCATAACCTCCAAAAAATCTCCAAAAATGTTCTTGTTTTGAGGTCTTCTATGGGTCCGTACATTCAGATATTATACACAAAGTAAATGACCTGATTTAAAGGATGGAGAAAAACAACACAACTGCTTGGTGCCTCCTCTCAGCCAAAACATTTCTGCTCGCAAATGAGATGGGTCTCTGGCCGCCTCTGAATGAGGCCATAGTGATCAGATCGTAATCCAATCACAGTGCGTCTTGAGGGTGTTTACACCTGGCTTTTCATGCGGACAAGTAAAATACGAACATGATTCGATCACCGATAACAAATGTTAAATCCAGGTAAAAACGTCCCCTAAATGTCCTCTGACAAGTGTGCATTAGATCACCCTTCTTTGGAGGCCATTATGTTGAAGGACAGCAATGATGTGATTTTTCGAACGTACAACAATTAAAAATATTGTTAAAAATTAAAGAAAAAAAGCTCTGTGCCATTGGGATCTTTTTAATTGTGTTCTTCACGAGTGTAAAAGGAATAGTCTTGAGGGACAGGTGTCAACTCCATTTACAGAAAAGTTGGAACACTTCCTAAAATCCCTTAAAACTGAAATCTGTAATTTGTCAAATCACTTTCTTAATTTCACAGATAAAACAACAAAGAAAAGATTTGAACATTTTCAAAGGTAACCTTCACTGTATTTGTAAAATATAACTAAAGTTAGCATCTAATGCCTGCAACACACTCAAAAAACAATGGCAGAGAAACGTTTACCTCTGGGTCACATCACTTTTTCCTTTACGTATACTTTCTAATCATTTGGGAATTGAAAATACTATTTGTTGCTGTTTCCAAGTGGATTTTTCAGCCCATTCTTGCTGCATACAAGACTTGCGCTGCCCAATGATCTGTCTGTAGCATCATACATTTCCAATAGGATCTGGACACAAGCAGGTCAGTCAAGCACAAATACTCTGTGTCTATGTAGCCATTTTGTTTTAACTTGTACAATGTGTTAATATTTAAAAAAACACAGGTTGGTTTGCTGTAAACACTGGAAGTCTTTTCTTTGTACATTTGAGAGGGACTAAAAAAGCTTAGGGAGCAATTTGGGACTGGGCTGTTCACTTATTCTTTGTAATTCTTGGCCCATTAGTAATGTGCCTGACCCCATTGCCTGTATTTGTTTTGATATAATTACCAGATTATGTAGAAGTCCTGTAATCCACCGTACCCTGGTTGGAAATAGTTAAAATGTAAGGGAAGCTTTGTGTTTTCTCTCAAACAGAGACTTGTTCATTTGCAATGGATTGCAGTGGAGCAGCTGCACATGCACCTCAGGTCACCATAGCCCATGCCAAGAAGTGTCTAGAGGGGTATGCCTCAGTCCTGTACTGGTGAGCAGTGGAAACGTGTTCTCTGGAACCACGGAGCACTATCCAATCCATTTGTGCTAAGTTAGATTCTGGAATGGGGTTTGTGATTGAAATCTAATCATTCAAAAGCAGCCTGACCTCACTAATGTTTACGTGCACTCTTCCAAGAGTAGAGGCCTTTGTTTGCAAAGCTTTACTCTACAAATGATCAAAAGGAAACATGGTTTAGTTCGGAGATTAACTTTCGAAATCATAGTAAAGCATAGTTCAATCAAATCGAAGTGACACTGAACCTATTTTTACCCTGTTCCTCTATTCAGTTTCATTTTTATGTTCACTGATTAGTGATTTCTGGAAACTGCACCTTTTTCTTGGTCAGCTTTTACAATAAACGCTGCTGAAGCAGAAGAGCTGAGAGTGAAAAGAAAGAGGAAGAGAATGAATGTCAGCCACAGAACAGTGGTCAGCAGAACACAGAGCAGATGACCTGGACGAATGAGGAATACTGTCCGGTTGGGTTTGATTCAGAACGGTGCAAATGCTGAGTGCACTGGAGCAGGGATTGTGACTATTTTGGGAAATGGACAAAACTGTCTGTGCGCAACATGCTTCAAATCATTCATTCATTATCTGTAACCCTTATCCAATTCAGGGTCACGGTGGGTCCAGAGCCTACCTGGAATCATTGGGCGCAAGGCAGGAATACACCCTGGAGGGGGCACCAGTCACAGGGCAACACAGACACACACATTCACTCACACCTACGGACACTTTTTGAGTCACCAATCCACCTACCAACATGTGTTTTTGGACTGTGGGAGGAAACCGGAGCACCCAGAGGAAACCCACGCAGACACAGAGAGAACACACCACACTCCTCACAGACAGTCACCCAGAGCGGGAACTGAACCCACAACCTCCAGGTCCCTGGAGCTGTGTGACTGCGACACTACCTGCTGCGCCCCCGTGCTGCCTGTTTGGAATCAGTCATTTTAAATATATGAGAAAATATCATCATTGATCTAATGCCAGTTATTGGAACAAGATCTTATTCTAAGTGTCATTGTTAGTCATGAACTGACACAGTGTAAAGAGCTTATCCAAACCGACCCAAAATAGAGACACGGGGTTTGGTTACAACAGGAAGGATACGCATGCACCAACACACAACAAGCCAGAAAAACGAGATAAAAATAGACAGTGCATTAGTGTGCAACACAGAGCACAACAGGGAGATCAGTCAGTGACAGAGATAGAGAGTAGGGAATGAGGGATGAAAAGAGAAAAAGACAGAGAAGGGGTGAAAGACAAGAAGAGGGTGAAAGTTATAACACAGAGAGAGGATAACAGCCTGAGGCTGAAAGAACCTTACTGTCTGTCATTCTCCAGCGCAGCCAACCAATCGGCACACCCCGTCTCTCTCTCTCTCACACATACACACACACACAGTCTTGTTTCCATGGTTTCAGGGGACATTACATTGACGTCCATTCAATATGTGGAGATCTAGCATATCATTAAACATAAGGACTACTGGAATAAACCTGACCCTCCACCTTAATACAAATAATAACCCTAACCCTAAACCTCACACTGACCCTAACCCTAACCCTAAACTTACACTTGTTTTAACACATGACCTTCACATTAAAACAGCATGCTTTTTGTCCCCATATGAAAGACAAGTCCCCACTATGTGAGTGTGAAAGAGATTTTTGTCCCCACAATGTGATATATGTCTAAACCACACACACACACACACACACACACACACCACAGGGCTGAGAGTGAGGGGCAGAGGCGACAGGACTGTCTGTGGATAGTAAAACACGTCTGGCACCTTGCTTCTTTCCTCCTGAGGGAGTGTGATGAAATATCTCCTCATTTACTCCCCTTGATTTTTCTCATCCTAATATCACTCTGTCTCTTTTTTACCTCTCTCTCTCTCTCTCTCTCTCTCTCTCTCACTCTCTCATTTTCACTCCTTATGCTTTCACTTTTTTCTCTGTTTCCTTCGATCTCTGTCTCTTTGAATAATGTTTTAAGTGAAGTCTCCATTCCCCTGTCTGTCACATTCTCTCTCTCTCTCTGTAATGTGAATAATAATTTGATAACTGAAGTGTCCATTCTTACAGAGGGGTTCAGTTGCGCTCATTAAAATACACACTGGCCTGTGCCTCAATTCGTAAATGACCTTTACCCTCAACCTGTTTTTACTGCCGTCATCCAATCAGAGAACTGTATGAAGGGTTTGTGAAAGTTGGGCTGTAAAGAGCTGGGGGTGAAAATGGGAACATGGAAAGGGACGGGACAGGGACGACTGTAGGGGCTGAAGATGGACACGGAGCGGCTTTTAGCATCTAACCTTCAAAACTGTGAAAAACATGCACTAAAAATAATAAAAAAACACCCTGGTTTTAAATGCCCCTGAAGAGGCTTCTCTAGGTTTCATTCTGTCTTTTAAAATGATTTATTTATCTCTCTATTTGTTTATTTTTATCATTTTACAGTTCAGACTTTATATTTTACATTTATATTACTCTCATAGGTCTAGATTTTCCACTTATTCACTCACTCACTCACTCAATCACCCATTCACTCACTCATTTATTCCCCCACTCTCTTACTTATTCAATCATTCACTCCCACTTATCAAATTATACACTCATTCATTCAGTCTGTCACTCAATTACTCACTTGGACGGCCAATCCCTCACTCACTCACCCATTCACTTTTTTACTCACACACCCTTTACTCAATCACACATTCACTCACTCACTCACTCACCCATTCACTTTTTTATTCACACAACTTTTTACTCAATCACACATTCACTCACTCACTCACTCACTCACTCACTCACTCACCCATTCACTTTTTTACTCACACACCCTTTTACTCATTCACATATTCACTCACTCACTCACTCACTCACCCATTCACTTTTTTACTCACACATCCTTTTGCTCAATCACACATTCACTCACTCACTCACTCACTCACTCACCCACCCATTCACTTTTTTACTCACACACCCTTTTACTCAATCACACATTCACTCACTCACTCACCCATTCACTTTTTTACTCACACACCCTTTTACTCAGTCACACATTCACTTACTCACTCACTCACTCACTCACCCATTCACTTTTTTACTCACACACCCTTTTACTCAATCACACATTCACTCACTCACTCACTCACTCACTCACTCACTCACTCACCCATTCACTTTTTTACTAACACGCCCTTTTACTCAGTCACACATTCACTCACTCACTCACTCACTCACTCACTCACTCACCCATTCACTTTTTTACTCACACAACCTTTTACTCAATCACACATTCACTCACTCACTCACTCACCCATTCACTTTTTTACTCACACACCCTTTTACTCAGTCACACATTCACTCACTCACTCACTCACTCACCCATTCACTTTTTTACTCACACACCCTTTTACTCAGTCACATATTCACTCACTCACTCATTCACTCACCCATTCACTTTTTTACTCACACACCCTTTTACTCAATCACACATTCACTCACTAACTCACTTACTCACTCACCCATTCACTTTTTTACTCACACACCCTTTTACTCAGTCACACATTCACTCACTCACTCACTCACTCACTCACTCATTCACTTTTTTACTCACACACCCTTTTACTCAATCACACATTCACTCACTCACTCACTCACTCACTCACCCATTCACTTTTTTACTCACACACCCTTTTACTCAGTCACACATTCACTCACTCACTCACCCATTCACTTTTTTACTCACACACCCTTTTACTCAGTCACATATTCACTCACTCACTCATTCACTCACCCATTCACTTTTTTACTCACACACCCTTTTACTCAATCACACATTCACTCACTAACTCACTTACTCACTCACCCATTCACTTTTTTACTCACACACCCTTTTACTCAATCACACATTCACTCACTCACTCACTCACTCACCCATTCACTTTTTTACTCACACACCCTTTTACTCAATCACACATTCACTCACTCACTCACTCACTCACTCACCCATTCACTTTTTTACTCACACAACCTTTTACTCAATCACACATTCACTCACTCACTCACTCACTCACCCATTCACTTTTTTACTCACACACCCTTTTACTCAGTCACACATTCACTCACTCACTCACTCACTCACTCACTTTTTTACTCACACACCCTTTTACTCAGTCACATATTCACTCACTCACTCATTCACTCACCCATTCACTTTTTTACTCACACACCCTTTTACTCAATCACACGTTCACTCACTAACTCACTTACTCACTCACCCATTCACTTTTTTACTCACACACCCTTTTACTCAATCACACATTCACTCACTCACTCACTCACTCACTCACTCACTCACCCATTCACTTTTTTACTAACACAACCTTTTACTCAGTCACATATTCACTCACTCACTCACTGATTTACTAATTTCTCACTTACTTATTCAACCATTTATTCACTCACTTACAACTATTCACTTACATTCTCCTAATCACACACACCCATCAACATATTCACACTTTCATTCCCTGACTCACTCACTTATTTATTCATTGGCATGCCCAATCTCTTCCTCCCTCACATTTTGTTACTTACACACATACACACACACTCACTCATTTATTCCATCACTCACTCATTTGACAAGCTATAATGTCTCCACAAGTGGATGCCTTCAGAGCTCAAATGCATTTTGTAACTTCAGTCAAAAATGTCTTCTTTCTGTTTGCAGTTATTTTTGATGTGTAATGCCTTTCATGAACACATAAAAGTTAATATATGACCTCTAAAGCAACATGTGGTGAGGTTGTATGAGTTTCCTAAAGGATCCCACGCATTCCTCAAAGCCCAAAGGCAACTCCATGCCCCCTCCCTCCCTCACCCCACATCTCACATACAGTCCGTGTAAAGAATGTTTGCCTTGAGCTAACCTCCCTCTCATTTCACTGACATGACAGGACACTCAGTCTCTAATACTGCCGCTAATCACATTTTAGCTTCTCCTCCCTTTATTGGACGGTATGGTCAGAGTGTGTTGAGGCAGATTTGATTGTAGTTAAAGGGCAGGGATTACTCAATAAAGGAATTTTCGTAACTCGCCACTTAATCTCATCTGGGCCAGAAATACAAAGTTAATTAATTAGCACCCTGTTCGTTTTCTTCAGTATGAATCCCCCATTATATTGAGCACTGGCTCTGTTGAATGCCGTCTTTCCGAGGCCACTAATTGCGCTGATGGGTGACAGGGCTGATAAGTAAGATAAAGGAGGGCTCATTTATAAATTAATTAAGACGCAACCTTATGAAATGGTGCCTTGCCTGCCCTGAACCAAAATGGCTGTGGCCAGTCTCACTGAGAGGACTGTAGGCCTGTCTGGTGAATATGAATCTGGGTATTGACGTATAAGTAATACTCCATGGTCTTAATGTAGCAAAGGTTACTGGTAGTTGGATTTGTGTCAGTTCCAACTCCATGATGCCATAACGCAGTAGTGTGAGTAACCATTGAGTGTGTTGGTCTTGATTTGTTCATGTAGTAATATTATTTCCACTTAAACTAATCACAGGTTATGGTGGTTAGTAACAGTGAAGTTAGTTTGTCCCCTTTTCGAGTTCAGAGTGATTTCTACTCCAAATTCAGACAATGTTACATTTATGTGGACACTGTGATGTGTAACACTGAGGAATGAAAACAGTTTCAAACTGAACAAACTGAGCGTGGGTTTCCTCCGGGTGACTGTCTGTGAGGAGTGTGGTGTTTTCTCCCTGTGTCTGCGTGGGTTTCCTCCGGGTGACTGTCTGTGAGGAGTGTGGTGTTTTCTCCCTGTGTCTGTGTGGTTTCCTCTGGGTGCTCCGGTTTCCTCGCACGGTGGTAGGTGGATTGGTGACTCAAAAGTGTCCATAGGTGTGAGTGTGTGTCGCCCTGCGAAGGACTGGCGCCCCTTACACGGTGTGTTCCCGTCTTGCGCACAATGATTCTGGGTAGGCTCTGGACCCACTGTGACCCTGCATTGGATAAGCGGTTACAGACAATGAATGAATGAACTATGTCAGGATGCGACCGAAAACACACGCAGACATAAAAGTACTGAGGCATTAACACAGGGCTTAGGCAAAGAAGCAAACCCGGTCAAACCTGGTCCAGCACGCTAACAAAAGAGCAAAACTATGGCAAGGAAACATACTGAAAGACATAACGACAAGACCAGACAAGAGTCCAAAAACAGAGAATCCAAACAAGGCCAAGGCAGAACACAGAAAGGGTCAACCATGAAAATACTCTTTGGAAAAAGAATGCTTCATAAAGCTGTTAGAAAAACAAAACTTGGCAGAGAGTGTGACAAAGGACTAGAGATATATACACCAAAACACAGGTAAAAACATTCAATACTCAATTGACTGAAACTGGTAAGAAATCAAATGACTCTGGTTGGGAGTCATGTGATCAGCAACAGCTTTCTGGGTAGTGGAGTCCATTCGGTCTTGGGAGATGACGGAAAGCATGACAAACAAACAGGACCATTTATGTTCATTGCTAATGTCCTCAAACGTCATTCCTACAACAGACGTCCAGAACGTCTTCCACATAATGTTAAGGACTGGGCCAAACTACAACATCAGTGAACGTTAAGAAGATGTTGCTGGTTAGCTGAGAAGCAGCTGAGAATATATCGTGAGCACTGTTGCAAATATGTACTAATGCAAAAGAAATAAGTATCTTGTGTAAGCATCGTTGTAAAAACAAGAGGACTCAAATCAACTGAGAGGTTCTGTAAGCAAAGCATTTGCAATTCAATTTTATTCATCAATTTGTCATAGTGGTAATAAATTAATAATATACGTATTTTACTAAAATACAATTCCCAGAATTCACAAATTGTGTATGAATTAGACATGAATACATGGAAAACCGTACACTAACCCTAAACTTAAACCTAAAAATCTAATCCCAAACAGATAACAGTGCTGTTTTTGTAGCTCTTCTTTGGTTATGTAACAGAGACTTTCTGTGACTGTAGTGAAACAGCGCCACCAGTGGAGGGGATTCCCATAGTAAACATACAGTCTCCATGAATTATGATATAGCAAAGCATCCTCAACTTTGTAGGTACAGTCTTTGACACCAGGAAGTGACACCAGGTTCTTTTACCAGGTTCATGACCCTCAAAACCCTTTCTGCATAGTCTTTTTAAAGATAAAGATGCTTCAAAAATACAGCTGAACAGACATTTTTTCCCCCTCCATTTATGAAATGTTATTCTGGATCAACCTTCAGCAAATGTTGGTAAATGAATGGGCTCATTTTCTCGTTCCTGTATACAATATGCAAGTCCAGAAGAGTGTTGTTGAACCTTTGAGAGTACAATTACCATAAACCTTATGCAAAAATTGATCTGTTCAATAGGTTCCATGGAAATGTCCAGTAAAATATGAGCAATTGTCTTTGGGTTTGAGAAAAAAGACTGTACTTTAGATGTTAAAGGAGCATTTCAGAGGCAGTGGACACGTGTTAACAATGAATGTCTTGGCAGTCGAGCACAAAAAGGTTAACAAGTTGTCCCCAGGTGTGCTTTCTCATTACAAGATCATGTCTGTTCCCATGAGACTACCATCATGTCAGTGTCCCTGCTGCACTGGGATTGAGCTGTTTGTTAGCATGAGCTCAATCCCAACATAAAGGGTTCCTTAACAGCTTTTACTGCTGCTGTAATCACTGTCTGAGATGTAGAGAGGGAGTCCACCTAAATTTCAATTTAAATACATTAATGCTTTAAGCCGTAAATGCTTCTGATGAAGTGACAAGTGTTATGTAAATTTATCTAAAAAAAATACTTTAACAAGCCTCATTCATCAATTATTTATTCATTCATTCATTCATTCATTATCTGTAACCGCTGGGTCGCGGTGGGTCCAGAGCCTACCTGGAATCATTGGGCGCAAGGCGGGAATACACCCTGGAGGGGGCGCCAGTCCTTCACAGGGCAACACACACATATTCACACACACACTCACACCTACGGACACTTTTTGAGTCACCAATCCACCTACCAACGTGTGTTTTTGGACTGTGAGAGGAAACCTGAGCACCCGGAGGAAACCCACGCTGACACAGGGAGAACACACCACACTCCTCACAGACAGTCACCCGGAGCGGGAATCGAACCCACAACCTCCAGGTCCCTGGAGCTGTGTGACTGCGACACTAACCTGCTGCACCACCGTACCGTGCCGCCCCTCATCAATTATTATTATTATTATTTTTAAAATCTGATTTGGCGATCTTCGTGATTCACATTTTTAAACATAAGTGCCCTCAGTTTGTTCATAATGTGAACAAATCTGTCTCTGAAGTGGCACATTAAAAACTTTTATGCACATTGCCTACTTCACCATCAACACAATCGCAATATTTGGGAGACGACGCTTTTCATTAAAACTGGAGAAATGATTGGGTTATTAGGTCACGTGTCCATCATGTTTTGCTTTGGAGGACAGCTCACTGACTGTGCATGATTAGGACGAGAAAGCAAAAAAAGCCAGCCAGCTTGTGCTGCCCTGAGAGACTGGCTAAATCCAAAATGTCTCTCTACACCCTATGTAGTGCACAGTGTAGGTCATAACATACGGGTTTCTGTACTCATGTAGTGCATTTTATGTTGGATTATGTAATTGTTTATCATCAGCTATAAGGCATCACATCTTCCAGTCGAGCTGTTGCCCTGTCTGGGTTTAGTAGCTTTAGTTTTATAGTGTGTGAATTGCACTACGTAGGCAGTATGGTGCCCTTTGGGACTCACTCGAACCCTCCCTGCATTGTAATTTGTAAACCTGAACCAATCACTCAGCAACTGTACTAAACCACTCTACTGTTTTTGTGGCTGAATGCGATCAGACGGTCACAGCAATGTTTCCAGAAAAATAGAAGCTGTTACAGCAGCCACACAAGGGGTCAACTCCCTATGGATGCCCTTGGATGATTCTTATGTGCAGTCTTATATATATTTATATTGTATTTATAACCGACAGAACCCTGACTCACTAACAGCAGGGTATCTTTGCCTCGGTAACTGCAGAGCACCACGGGGCAGACTAATTACCCCGGATAGAGCTTTGAGCTTTGAGTGCTGCCCATGTGAAGAGGGCACTTCTGAAGTGTATCAGTAATGTGTGTGGTAAAAGAGAGAGAGAGAAAACATAAGCATGGCCTTTTACAGGGAACACACACACATTGCCATTCTAATGCATTTTTCCTAATGCATCTGTCTGTCTCTCTCTCTTTCTCTTTCACTTCATTCTTGTCCACCGTCTTCTTCTTCCTCTTCTCCTTGCCTGGGGTGTGTGTGTGTGTGGGGGGGGGGGGGTGAAGCAGAGCTGCAACGGGATTCAGAATCTGGTTCCCACGGAAACTAGTGAGATGTCGCTGCCATGACAACGGACTCCGTTCTCCTACAACGTAGAGGCCATCTCTCCATCAGATTCAATGCTAAGCCATAGGATGATTTTCATCTCTCTCTTTCTCTCTCTCTCTCTCTCTCTCTCTCTCTCTCTCTCTCTCCATACCTGATTCTGCAGGTTGCCAGAGTGCCATAATGACATGAAAATTGAGCCGGCATCACAATAATTGAAACAGCTCTCAGAGGAAAACGGTTTGCAGTGACAGATATTGATCAATGCCACAAACCAGTGGAGGTCTTGTTTCAATTTGGGTCTGTTGCTGTCAACTAATTTCAGCCACGTTTTACGGCACTTTGATTCCTAATAGCGACCTGTAGCCGTCATTAATTCATTTCTTCTGTCCAGCGAGTTATCAATCCTTCAGTTGCACTGGATCTGGGGCCGCAGGCTGCGCAGGAAGGAGCTACAGACCATAGACCATGGTTCTCTAGCCTTATTCACCTCCTATCAGTGCCATTTAAGTGGCTGTATCAGGAGAAACCCTATAAATGATGCATAAGGATACCATTATTAAAGAGTCAGTGCATATAATTCACTCTCCGGGCCGAATGAATTCACCACGGTTGTGACATCACATTCACATATGACATAGGAGTGGGAGTTTAGCCCCTCCCACTCCCGCAGTCGGAGCAGTGCTGCTTCATTCAATGGATTTGGTTTCGGGGGGTGAGGATTTCACCCAGTGATGATGGATGGTTAGTTCTGGATACTTAAACATGCAAATTTACTGCTCCATGCTCTATCCCACTTGTTGGCATTGGGCATGGAGCTGCTCCAGAGCTCAGAAAATAAAAGAAGTGACCATCCTGTGCCCCAGCCGTGTCCTGGACAGGGTCAGTCGACATGGATCAGTGCACTAGAGGCCCACAGACTGGGCATCGTCTCCCCCTGAATCCACACTGTCTGTCCTGCTTTATTGGGGTAAGTCTGAGAGGAGGACGGCCCATCTCCCTGTCCCGCAGCTCCAGCGCTCCGGTGTCAGCGTCCGCTCCACGAACCTGCTCCCCCTGATGTGGAGTGACATTTATTGCAGGCTGCCCTTTGGGATTTGTGCTTCATTTTTTATAGCAGCCTCTCCTCCCTCTTGGCCGGCCCCGGTGCACGAGCCCGTCTGAAAAGATCCGGAGCGAAGGCAGGGCGTTGGAGCTTTGGATTATTGATGCGCCTGTCGGAGGGAGTTTTCATCAGACGCCCTGCAGGAGGAGGGGTGTGTGTGTGTGTGTGTGTGTGTGTGTGGGGCGGTGACCCTTGTGAGGTCTACCACACACTGGCTACCTTAACCTTTTCGGAGCAGGCTGCTGGCTGTGTGTCTGTGTGTGTTTTCAATGATGTCAGAGAGGTAAAATGTGTGTGACTTGTTGGAGCCACTTTCCGCCTCACCTCTCTGAGCAGATTCACAACATCACTCGCCCTGCCACACACACACACACACACACACACGCACACACACACAAAGAATTGTCTCCATGGTTTCCATTTATATTTTGGAGACATAAACCATAACTAATACGAGCTTAAACCTAACTAACACTTACCCTAAATCTAAACCTACACTGACTCTTGCCTTAAAAATAGACTTCACCTTGAAATTTAATTACATTGTGACATTGTGGGGACTTGATTTTTGTTCCCAAAAGTAAGATAAATCCCCATAATATGAGTCTGTAAACAGATTATAGTCCCCAAAATATAATATACGTCTGGACCACATACAAACACACACACACACACATAGACGATGGAGAGAAATGTTGTACTCACACATGTGTCAGCCACATTTAAACCTGAAACTAACCTTCCTGATATGAAGACATGCAGTTTCCAATCTTTAAGAACAGCTGTGCTACAAATATGCAACAAACTGGTGCAGCAGGTAGTGTCTCAGTTACACAGCTCCTGGAGGTTGTGGGTTCAAGTCCCATTCCGGGTGACTGTCTGTGAGGAGTGTGGTGTGTTCTCCCTGTGTCTGTGTGGGTTTCCTCCGGGTGACTGTCTGTGAGGAGTGTGATGTGTTCTCCCTGTGTCTGTGTGGGTTTCCTCCGGGTGACTGTCTGTGAGGAGTGTGGTGTGTTCTCCCTGTGTCTGTGTGGGTTTCCTCCGGGTTACTGTCTGTGAGGAGTGTGGTGTGTTCTCCCTGTGTCTGTGTGGGTTTCCTCCGGGTGACTGTCTGTGAGGAGTGTGATGTGTTCTCCCTGTGTCTGTGTGGGTTTCCTCCGGGTGACTGTCTGTGAGGAGTGTGGTGTGTTCTCCCTGTGTCTGTGTGGGTTTCCTCCGGGTGACTGTCTGTGAGGAGTGTGATGTGTTCTCCCTGTGTCTGTGTGGGTTTCCTCCGGGTGACTGTCTGTGAGGAGTGTGGTGTGTTCTCCCTGTGTCTGTGTGGGTTTCCTCCGGGTTACTGTCTGTGAGGAGTGTGGTGTGTTCTCCCTGTGTCTGTGTGGGTTTCCTCCGGGTGACTGTCTGTGAGGAGTGTGGTGTGTTCTCCCTGTGTCTGTGTGGGTTTCCTCCGGGTGACTGTCTGTGAGGAGTGTGGTGTGTTCTCCCTGTGTCTGTGTGGGTTTCCTCCGGGTGACTGTCTGTGAGGAGTGTGGTGTGTTCTCCCTGTGTCTGTGTGGGTTTCCTCCGGGTGACTGTCTGTGAGGAGTGTGGTGTGTTCTCCCTGTGTCTGTGTGGGTTTCCTCCGGGTGACTGTCTGTGAGGAGTGTGGTGTGTTCTCCCTGTGTCTGTGTGGGTTTCCTCCGGGTGACTGTCTGTGAGGAGTGTGGTGTGTTCTCCCTGTGTCTGTGTGGGTTTCCTCCGGGTGACTGTCTGTGAGGAGTGTGGTGTGTTCTCCCTGTGTCTGTGTGGGTTTCCTCCGGGTTACTGTCTGTGAGGAGTGTGGTGTGTTCTCCCTGTGTCTGTGTGGGTTTCCTCCGGGTGACTGTCTGTGAGGAGTGTGGTGTGTTCTCCCTGTGTCTGTGTGGGTTTCCTCCGGGTGACTGTCTGTGAGGAGTGTGGTGTGTTCTCCCTGTGTCTGTGTGGGTTTCCTCCGGGTGACTGTCTGTGAGGAGTGTGGTGTGTTCTCCCTGTGTCTGTGTGGGTTTCCTCCGGGTGACTGTCTGTGAGGAGTGTGGTGTGTTCTCCCTGTGTCTGTGTGGGTTTCCTCCGGGTGACTGTCTGTGAGGAGTGTGGTGTGTTCTCCCTGTGTCTGTGTGGGTTTCCTCCGGGTGACTGTCTGTGAGGAGTGTGGTGTGTTCTCCCTGTGTCTGTGTGGGTTTCCTCCGGGTGACTGTCTGTGAGGAGTGTGGTGTGTTCTCTCTGTGTCCGTGTGGGTTTCCTCCGGGTGACTGTCTGTGAGGAGTGTGGTGTGTTCTCCCTGTGTCTGTGTGGGTTTCCTCCAGGTGACTGTCTGTGAGGAGTGTGGTGTGTTCTCTCTGTGTCTGCGTGGGTTTCCTCCGGATGACTGTCTGTGAGGAGTGTGGTATGTTCTCCCTGTGTCCGCGTGGGTTTCCTCCGGGTGATTGTGTGTGAGGAGTGTGGTGTGTTCTCTCTGTGTCTGCGTGGGTTTCCTCCGGGTGACTGTCTGTGAGGAGTGTGGTGTGTTCTCCCTGTGTCTGCGTGGGTTTCCTCCAGGTGACTGTCTGTGAGGAGTGTGGTGTGTTCTCCCTGTGTCAGCATGGGTTTCCTCCGGGTGACTCTCTGTTAGGAGTGTGGTGTGTTCTCTCTGTGTCTGCGTGGGTTTCCTTCGGGTGACTGTCTGTGAGGAGTGTGGTGTGTTCTATCTGTGTCTGCGTGCGCCCAGTGATTCCGGGTAGGCTCCGGACCCACCCTGACCTTGAACTGGATAAGAGCTTTCAGACAATGAATAAATGAATGAATGAATTAATCAATTAATGCAACAAACTGAACATGAATACAAACTTGTAAAGAATGTATTAAATTCAGGAAAGGTTTTGGGTGTCCACAAAGTTTTGGCCAATGTTGTGTACAGTGTTAGTCATGATTCTGTATGCAGCTCTTTACCAGGAAAGTGTACATGCTGCTGTTAGAGTCGCTAAAGTCTTCAGATGTCTGGTTCCTATCGTCACCAGTGTGAACTTTATATTAAAAGGCAACTTTCTTAAATGGAGCATTTTGCGACAAATCAAACAGAATCAGTGTTTTAAAAACTGGAGGAATTCCCCTATAAAGTAACTCCAGTCTCATACACTGTAACGTCTACACATTAAGTATATGATGTGTGTGTGTGTGCGCGTGTGTGTGCGTGTGTGTGTGTGTGTGTGTGTGTGTGTGAGAGAGAGAGGAAGAGAGAGAGAGAGAGAGAGAGTGTGTGTCTCAGTATGATAGCAGTGACAGCATGTATGTGAGAACGCCTATGTGTGTGAAATCCTACGTGTGTATCACTGTGTGCCCGTGTGTGTTTGTGTGTGTATGTGTATGTGTGTGTGTGTATGTGTGTGTGTGTGTGTGTGTGTGTGAAGGGCTCCAGAGGGAACTGGACATCATTGTATTTTATGCTCCTGCGTAAATTAAAGTGGAGTGCTTTTAATGTGAAACACAGTTAAGTGTTTCATGCATAAATCTGCTCATGCACACATACTCAATGTGCACACACACACACACACACACACACACTTCCTGGAGCTGTTGTAACCCCTCAGCCATATGGCAGGAATTAATATGGGGAGACGTATTTCTTTTCCACAGGGTGGGCTGGACACTACTGACCCTTGCTCAATCCTCAGTGACAGTAAGAAGAAGGGAAGTGCTTTTGTGGATCTCCCTCTGAGAAATCTCACATGAAATTAAAATTCACTTAAGGTTCCAAAAGATTACAGCAGTAGATTTATGTGTACGTCTATTACCTGTTAGCTACATTATCCTCGTAGCTCCAGTGCAATCATCAGCAGTGTTTCAGGAGGAAGCTAAACTGCTTCAGAAAGGCTTGATGTAGTTGTCCTCGGTTTTAGCTGCTTTCCAAAAGGCTAAGTGGTTATTTTATTGTGTTTTCCCACACACAGCATTTTCTGTGTACACAGAGCATGACACCCAGTTACGCAACCAGGATTTATTCAGTCTGGCGGCCATGTTTGACCAGCCATGTGTGCACACTGTCTTATGGGTAGAGAACAGCCAGGCTAATGAAAAGACTTGATGCTAAATGAATATGAGAGAAAAATAATCCAAAGAAACGTGGAGTATTTTGTCAGCGCTAATGAAATAATGCACCATTAAACATAAACAATGCTGTGTATAATTAAGAACGCAACTTAAACATTTGCACATAATGTTATAATTACCATAAATACCATCATTTAATTAGGGGAGTGAATAAACAGACAGTTTTAATGCCAGGAAATGGTTCCTGATTGAATTCATGTCATGCTCCTGAGCCAGTGAGCCCCAAGTGTTTTTGAATAGAACAAATATATCAGTTATTGGCTTGTATTGAAATTCAAGGTCCTGAGAAAATAAATAAAAGTTGGTCAGGTGGATGCTGGGTTTAAGAGTGGGAGCTCTTTCTACTGACCTGTGCCAACCAAACCTACTCCCTATTCCCACTCTCAACCCATACCCCCATACCGCATAAAGCTAATATATATATATTAACCCATACAATATGGTGTATTGCTCTCTTTACAACAAGATCTCCAAATATATATATATACACTCGAGATATTTCTAACATTTGTAACCTACGATTCGTAGCTGCTTTATAGTCACAAATCAGGCTCCCGTCCACTGGTGGTGCTGTTTCACTAAAAGCACACTGCCTTTCCATTAAGTACACAAAGAAGTATTACAGAAACTGTGCTGTAACCTGTTGTGGGAGAAAGCTACACAGGAGAACTGCAAAAGACGCCAGGGTGAGGGCAGGCCTAGAGTTAGGTTTGGGGTTAGGGGCAGGGCTAAGGCAGATTTTTCATGCTGGGTAAGCATCAGAAGGGCAAACTCTATAGCAGGGAAAGGTCTGTTGAGACCTGGCTGGCCAGTATTGAGTGTTTCCAGTGTGTTTTTAAAACATTTTCACAAGGGTTCCCAAGCCTTTTTGTCTTTGTCAAGCCCAAGTCTTTCTGCAGAGCCCTCCTTTTGTAGAGGAGAATATTTGGTAACACTTTCTATAAAGCCCTTATTTATAAGTCAGTGTAAGTATAAGAGTGGGTGCGACTCTTTGTAACTTGGTAATAATGCTTTGTAAGCATACTAATAAACTCTAATAATACTTCATATGACTCTTGAAATGAGCTTAATTATTTTTAAAGCAACACAAGTACCACTATTCATTTAATTTCTTATAAATGGATGATGTGTTGTGCATAATTATAAAACTCCCACAATACGCATTAACAATTATAAATAATAAATGTTTAAAAGGACATCACTGAGTGCTTCAAGTAAAATGACTTACAGTTTACATTATTACTTTTATTTAAAATAAAAAAATAATAATGAGGAATAGCTTTACTTAAAACGCTCAGTGATGGCATTTTAAACATTAACATTCATTCATTCATTCATTCATTATCTGTAACCCTTATCCAGTTCAGGGTCGCGGTGGGTCCAGAGCCTACCTGGAATCATTGGGCGCAAGGCGGGAATACACCCTGGAGGGGGCGCCAGTCCTTCACAGGGCTTCATTCATTCATTCATTGTCTTTTACCACTCATCCAATTTAGGGTCGCGGTGGGTCCGGAGCCTACCTGGAATCACTGGGCGCAATAAACGTTAACAGTGTGTTTAAAATCATTAGTATGTATGATAGGTGTGATGCTAATTATCCATTTAAAAGGCATTATAATGAATAGTGATGCTTGTGTTAATATATGTATCAATGTATGTATAAAACAATCATTCATTCATTCATTCATTGTCTTTAAGTGCTTATCCACTTCAGGGTCACCGTAGGTCCAGATCCTACCCAGAATCATTGGGCACAAGGCAGAAACACACCCTGGATGGGGTGCCAGTCCTTCATAGGGCGACACACACTCACACATTCACTCACACACTCACACCTACGGACACTTTTTTTGAGTCGCCAATCCACCTACCAAAGTGTGTTTTTGGACCGTGGGTGGAAACCGGAGCACCCGGAGGAAACCCACGCAGACACAGGGAGAACACACCACACTCCTCACAGACAGTCACCCGGAGGAAACCCACGCAGACACATGGAGAACACACCACACTCCTCACAGACAGTCACCCGGAGGAAACCCACGCAGACACAGGGAGAACACACCACACTCCTCACAGACAGTCACCCGGAGGAAACCCACGCAGACACAGGGAGAACACACCACACTCCTCACAGACAGTCACCCAGAGGAAACCCACGCAGACACAGAGAGAACACACCACACTCCTCACAGACAGTCACCCGGAGGAAACCCACGCAGACACGGGGAGAACACACCACACTCCTCACAGACAGTTACCCGGAGGAAACCAATGCAGACACAGGGAGAACACACCACACTCCTCACAGACAGTCACCCAGAGGAAACCCATACAGACACAGGGAGAACACACCACACTCCTCACAGACAGTCACCCAGAGGAAACCCACGCAGACACAGAGAGAACACACCACACTCCTCACAGACAGTCACCCGGAGGAAACACACGCAGACACAGGGAGAACACACCACACTCCTCACAGACAGTCACCCGGAGGAAACCCACACAGACACAGGGAGAACACACCACACTCCTCACAGACAGTCACCCGGAGGAAACCCACACAGACACAGGGAGAACACACCACACTCCTCACAGACAGTCACCCGGAGGAAACCCACGCAGACACGGGGAGAACACACCACACTCCTCACAGACAGTTACCCGGAGGAAACCAATGCAGACACAGGGAGAACACACCACACTCCTCACAGACAGTCACCCAGAGGAAACCCATACAGACACAGGGAGAACACACCACACTCCTCACAGACAGTCACCCAGAGGAAACCCACGCAGACACAGAGAGAACACACCACACTCCTCACAGACAGTCACCCGGAGGAAACCCACGCAGACACAGGGAGAACACACCACACTCCTCACAGACAGTTACCCAGAGGAAACCAATGCAGACACAGGGAGAACACACCACACCCCTCACAGACAGTCACCCAGAGGAAACCCATACAGACACAGGGAGAACACACCACACTCCTCACAGACAGTCACCAGGAGCAGGGCTCGAACCCACAACGCCAGGATCCTGGAGCTGTGTGAACATGACACTACCTGTTGCACCACCATGCCTCCATATAAAACACTCAATTATAGCTAATTATAAGGAACTAATGAGGCGTTATTGAAGTTCGTATGTATGCTTACAAAGCATTATTACCAAGTTGCAATGAGTTATAACTGCATGTATAAATGCTAATAAATACAAGGTTCATGGAAAGTGTTACTGAATATTTTCTACTCCCCCAGTCCAACACACATAGAGGTCAGGTCTATTGCTTCTAGACTCCACTGTAATTTAATTCAATAGAACTTCATTCAAACTGATTCATAAAATGCTGCACATTCTTACTGAACAAAACATAATAAAGTCACAAATCATCTTCACAGTGGACTTATTACAAATGACAGCATTACGTATCTCATTCATTTGCCTAGCTGCACCCTCCCTGCAACATCTGCACACCCCACTTTAGGAACCGCACTAGTAAAAGCTGCATAGCTGAGAATTCCATTCACTATACTGACAACATATTACAGTTTCGCTTCATTATTTCATTTTATAGATCCAAAAATAAACAGAGTTTTGTTGGGTATTAAATAATATTTATTCTCTTTTAACCTTTT